>NC_091297.1:28391008-28393508 GCF_038502225.1 Cherax quadricarinatus
CCTCGCCTTAAAACTATGTATGGTTCCTGCCTCCACCACATCACTTTCTAGGCTATTCCATGGCCTGACTACTCTATGACTGAAGAAATACTTCCTAACATCCCTTTGATTCATCTGAGTCTTCAACTTCCAATTGTGACCTTGTGTCTGTGTCCCATCTCTGGAACATCCCGTCTTTGTCCACCTCGTCTATTCCGCGCAGTATTTTATATGTCGTTATCATGTCTCCCCTGACCCTCCTGTCCTCCAGTGTCGTCAGGCCGATTTCCCTCAACCTTTCTTCATAGGACAATCCCCGTAGCTCTGGGACTAGTCTTGTTGCAAACCTTTGCACTTTCTCTAATTTCTGCATACTCCAGTATGGGCCTGACGTAGTTGGTGTACAGAGTCTTAAACGAATCCTTACTGAGGTATCGGAACGCTATCCGTAGGTTTGCCAGGCGCCCGTATGCTGCAGCAGTTATCTGATTGATGTGCGCCTCAGGAGATATGCTCCGTGTTATACTCACCCCCAGATCTTTTTCCTTGAGTGAGGTTTGCAGTCTTTGGTCATCTAAACTATATTGTGTCTGCGGTCTTCTTTGCCCTTCCCCAATCTTCATGACTTTGCATTTGGCAGGGTTAAATTCAAGGAGCCAGTTGCTGGACCAGGCTTGTAGCCTGTCCAGGTCTCTTTGTAGTCCTGCCTGATCCTCGTCCGATTCGATTCTTCTTATTAACTTCACATCATCTGCAAACAAGGACACTTCTGAGTCTATCCCTTCCGTTATGTCGTTCACGTATACCAAGAACAGCACAGGTCCTAGGACTGACCCCTGTGGAACCCCGCTTGTCACAGGCGCCCACTCTGACACCTCGTCGCGTACCATGACTCGTTGTTGCCTCCCTGTCAGATATTCTCTGATCCATTGCAGTGCCTTTCCTGTTATGTGTGCCTTGGTCCTCTAGCTTTGGCAGTAACCTCTTGTGAGGAACTGTGTCGAAGGCCTTCTTGCAGTCCAAAAATACGCAGTCGATCCACCCCTCTCTCTCTTGTCTTACTTCTGTCACCTTGTCATAAAACTCTAGTAGGTTTGTGACACAGGATTTTCCTTCCCTGAAACCGTGCTGGTTGTCAATTATACACTTGTTTCTTTCCAGGTGCCCCACCACTCTCCTCCTGATGATCTTCTCCATGACCTTGCATACTATACACGTTAGTGATACAGGTCTGTAGTTTAGTGCCTCATGTCTGTCTCCCTTTTTAAAAATTGGGACTACATTTGCCATTTTCCATACCTCAGGGAGTTGTCCAGTTTCAAATGATGTGTTGAAGATCTTTGTTAATGGCTCACACAATATCTCTGCTCTCTCTTTAAGGACCCATGGAGAGATGTTGTCTGGTCCCACCGCCTTTGAGGTGTCAAGTTCGCATAGCAGCTTCTTCACCTCCTCCTTGGTTATATGTACCTCATCCAGCACTTGCTGGTGTGCCCCCCTGTTCTGATTTCTTGGAGTCCTACTGGTTTCCACTGTAAATACCTCTTTAAATCTTGTGTTGAGCTCCTGACATACCTCTCGGTCGTTTCTTGTGAATTCCCCATCACCCTTCCTCAGTCTGATTACCTGGTCCTTGACTGTTGTTTTCCTCCTGATGTGGCTGTACAACAGCTTCGGGTCAGTCTTTACTTTTGATGGTATGTCATTTTCATATTGTCTCTGAGCCTCCCTTCTTATCTGTGCATATTCGTTTCTGGCTCTTCGGCTGATTTCTTTATTTTCCTGAGTTCTCTGTCTTCTGTACCTTTTCCATTCTCTAGTACACCTAGTTTTTTCCTCCCTACACCTTTGGGTGAACCATGGACTCGTTCTGTTCTTCCCATTATTTCTGTTTCCCTTGGGAACAAACCTCTCCTCTGCCTCCTTGCATTTTGTTGCTACATAGTCCATCATTTCTTGTACTGGTTTTCCTGTCAGTTCCCTCTCCCACTGAATGTCTTGAAGGAAGTTCCTCATGCCTGAGTAGTTCCCCCTTTTGTAGTTTGGTTTTTCCCACCCTATTCCTGCTACTCTCTCCACTTGGAGCTCAACTATGTAGTCGAAGCACAGAACCACATGATCACTAGCTCCCAGGGGCCTTTCATGCATGATACCCTCGATGTCCGAACTACTCATGGTGAATACAAGGTCCAACCTTGCTGGTTCATCCTCTCCTCTCTCTCTGGTAGTGTCTCTAACATGTTGATGCATGAGGTTCTCCAGTACCACATCCATCATCTTGGCTCTCCATGTTTCGGGACCCCCATGGGGCTCCAGGTTTTCCCAGTCAATCTCCTTGTGATTGAAATCACCCATAACTAGTAACTTTGCTCCCCCCATGTGTGCTCTCCTGGCCACCCCGGCTAGTGTGTCGATCATTGCTCTGTTGCTCTCATCGTATTCTTCTCTTGGCCTTCTGCAGTTCTGTGGTGGGTTGTACATTACTGCAATTATCACCTTATGTCCCTCAGACTGGATTGTT
>NC_091297.1:28398508-28511008 GCF_038502225.1 Cherax quadricarinatus
ATCAATATTAGCTTGCTCGAAAAGAATAAATTGATATGCAAATTAATAGAACTGCGATATAAACAGATTATCAATAATTATGGTAATATTTTAAATATTATATACATATGTTTTTACACACAGGCTGTCTCCCACCGAGTAAGAGTGATCCGACAAGAAGATAAGCTATCACCATCACTCACTCAATCACTGCCTTACCAGAGGCGCGCCTCTACTACGGTTCGGATGCCCCTCCAAAATGCAATATTTACACCACTCCTTCAGAGTGCATGCACTGTACTTACCACCTCCAAGATTAAAATCCGGCTTAGCGGTTTCCCTGAATTCCTTCATAAATGTTACTTTACACACAAACAGCACATTTTTCTCGCGTCAGTTCTATGGTTCACCTCGTCTTTCATAGACTCGTCCGCCGACATGTTCACTCCCAGATATCTGGACACATTCACTTCCTTCACACTCCTTCCTTCCAGTCTGATATCCAGTCTTTCATTACCTAAATTTTTAGTTATCCTCATCACCTTGCTCTTTCCTATGTTCACTTTAAAATTCCTTTTTATGCATACCCTTTCAAATTCGTCTACTAACCTTTGAAACTTACCTTCAAAATCTCCCAAAAGCACCGTATCATCGGCTAAAACAACAGTGACAATTCCCACTTTGAATTATATTCTTTATCTTTTAGTTCCACACCTCTTCTCAACACCCTGACATTCACTTCTTTCATAGCCCCATCTACAAATCTGTTATACAACACTGATGTAATCATGCATCCCTATTTATGATCTTCTTTTACTAGAAAAGTATCTCCTTCTCTCCTACTTACTCTAACCTGCTCCTTACTATTCTCATATAAAATTTTTACTGCTTTAAGTAATCTACACATACCCAACCCTTCCTGAAACCTCCTTTTTTATCTGCGATGATGTTCTCTGTCTTACCATTAATTCTTTCTTTTTATCTACTGTCTCACGCTCCTTTCCACACTTACATTTGGCTTATCCTCACTCCTAAAATATGTTATACATTCCTGGCCTATGCATGAAATCACTGATTCTCTCTTTATCAACATTTAACAATTCCTCAAAATATTCCCTTCATCTTCGAAGTACCTCCAACTTCCCATCTAATAACTCCCTTCTTCTGTCTTTATCTGTTAAGCCCATTTTGTTACCTAAGCTTTCTCATCTTAAAAATCTCATTCCAAAACTTATTCTCAGCAAAATTTGTTGACAGAACCTTACCCATTCTCTAATTTGCTTTCCTTTTATACTTATCCACCATCCTTTTAACCTCTCTTTTCCTCTCCATATAATCTATCCTCCTGCTGTCCCTTCTTTGTTAGAATCTCTCTTACCACTCTACCTCATCACTCCACCAGTTGCTCTTCTTTCCTCCAGCACCCACCTACCTACATCTTCATGTTTCTGCTAACACTGCATTTTTACATGTAACACATACCTCTCCAGCCTCCTCCTCCTCATTACCCATACTCTCGCTAGTCTATCTTTCTCCCAACAAATATCTTACCCTAACTACTTCTTACTTTAATATCTAAATTTTCATTTCTCTTTTACTCACTGACGCCATTCTCCATGTAGCACATCTTGCTCTTACTCTCACTGTAACTACAACTAAATAATGATCCGGTATATCTGTTCCACCTCTACAAACATGCACATCCAGAAATTTACGTTTTTTTCACCGATATATAGTCCAACAAACTGCTGTCATTACTTCCTATATTTTATTTCGGGCAATTATTTATCCTATTTTTTTCTTAAAATATGTATTACTTATTACCAAACCTTTTTTATACAAAATTTAAATAAAGAGCCCCCCCCCTTCATTATCCTTTTGACCAGACACCCCATACTTATCTATTTCTCCCTCTACAACAGTTTCTCCCATTTTAGCATAAGGGTTTTCCACCACAATTACTCTCTCACTTGGTTCAAAACTCCCTAAATAATCTCTTAACATCTTCAAAAATCTCTCTTTCCTTTATAATCCTTTCTTCTCCAGATGCATAAACACTTAGAATTACACAGTTTTCGCTTCCGACCCTCATTTTAATCCACTTAATCCTTGCATTTGTATATTTATATTCTGTCTCTTTTTTCCATGTCAGCCACAGCACCGTGTCTTCCTTTGCAGATGACACCCGAATCTGCATGAGGGTGTCTTCCATTGCAGACACTGCAAAGCTCCAGGCGGACATCAACCAAATCTTTCAGTGGGCTGCAGAAAACAATATGAAGTTCAACGATGAGAAATTTCAATTACTCAGATATGGTAAACATGAGGAAATTAAATCTTCATCAGAGTACAAAACAAATTCTGGCCACAAAATAGAGCGAAACACCAACGTCAAAGACCTGGGAGTGATCATGTCGGAGGATCTCACCTTCAAGGACCATAACATTGTATCAATCGCATCTGCTAGAAAAATGACAGGATGGATAATGAGAACCTTCAAAACTAGGGAGGCCAAGCCCATGATGACACTCTTCAGGTCACTTGTTCTATCTAGGCTGGAATATTGCTGCACACTAACAGCACCTTTCAAGGCAGGTGAAATTGCCGACCTAGAAAATGTACAGAGAACTTTCACGGCGCGCATAACGGAGATAAAACACCTCAATTATTGGGAGCGCTTGAGGTTCCTAAACCTGTATTCCCTGGAACGCAGGAGGGAGAGATACATGATTATATACACCTGGAAAATCCTAGAGGGACTAGTACCGAACTTGCACACGAAAATCACTCACTACGAAAGCAAAAGACTTGGCAGACGATGCACCATCCCCCCAGTGAAAAGCAGGGGTGTCACTAGCACGTTAAGAGACCATACAATAAGTGTCAGGGGCCCGAGACTGTTCAACTGCCTCCCAGCACACATAAGGGGGATTACCAACAGACCCCTGGCAGTCTTCAAGCTGGCACTGGACAAGCACCTAAAGTCGGTTCCTGATCAGCCGGGATGTGGCTCGTACGTTGGTTTGCGTGCAGCCAGCAGCAACAGCCTGGTTGATCAGGCGCTGATCCACCAGGAGGCCTGGTCACAGACCGGGCCGCGGGGGCGTTGACCCCCGGAACTCTCTCCAGGTAAACTCCAGGTAAACTCCATAACTGATCATTCAACATTACCGCAACTTCTTCCTTAACTCTAAATCTTTCACACACACACACACACACACACACACACACACACAGGAGTTTTATAACAAGGTAACAGAAGTAAAACACGACAGAGAGGGGTGGGTTGATTGCATTTTCCTTGACTGCAGGAAGGCCTTCCACACAGTTCCTCACAAGAGATTAGTGCAGAAGCTGGAGGATCAGGCACATATAACAGGAAGGGCACTGTAATGGATCAGAGAATACCTGACAGGGAGGCAACAACGAGTCATGGTACGTGAAGAGGTATCACAGTGGGCGCCTGTGACGAGCGAGGTTCCACAGGGGTCGGTCCTAGGACCAGTGCTATATTTGATATATATATATATATATATATATATATATATATATATATATATATATATATATATATATATATATATATATATATATATATATCGTGTCGAATGGGTAAAACGTGCGATTTTGCCGAATAAGGCAAGTGAAAATTTGTGTATGCAATAATTTCGCAAAAACCATTCTGAACCTTACGAAAAAAAATATATTTCATTGTGTTTGTTTATTATTAAATTATTGTAAACTTGTCTAAAATATATTTAGTTGCAACAGGTTAAAATAAGGTTAGGCAAGTTTTCTAAGGTTCTTTTGATATAAAATTATTAATTTTTACATTAAAATTATTGAAAAATATATATCTTTAAAAGTATAAGAGAAATTTTTAGAAAAGACTTAATTTTAAATGAGTTCTTTTTAACTGACCAGCTTTGCCTATTCGGCACAACACATATATGTATATATGTGTGTGTGTGTGTGTGTACTCACCTAATTGTACTCACCTAATTGTGGTTGCAGGGGTCGAGACTCAGCTCCTGGCCCCGCCTCTTCACTGATCGCTACTGGATCCTCTCTCTCTCTGCTTCCTGAGCTTTGTCATACCTCTTCTTAAAACTATGTATGGTTCCTGCCTCCACTACTTCACTTGCTAGGCTATTCCACTTGCTGACAACTCTATGACTGAAGAAATACTTCCTAACGTCCCTGTGACTCGTCTGAGTCTTCAGCTTCCAGTTGTGACCCCTTGTCCCTGTGTCCCCTCTCTGGAACATCCTATCTCTGTCCACCTTGTCTATTCCCCGCAGTATCTTGTATGTCGTTATCATGTCTCCCCTGACCCTTCTGTCCTCCAGTGTCGTCAGTCCGATTTCCCTTAACCTTTCCTCGTACGACATTCCCTTGAGCTCTGGGACTAGCCTTGTTGCAAACCTTTGTACTTTCTCTAACTTCTTGACGTGCTTGACCAGGTGTGGGTTCCAGACTGGTGCTGCATACTCCAGTATGGGCCTAACATACACAGTGTACAGTGTCTTGAACGATTCCTTATTGAGGTATCGGAACGCTATTCTCAGGTTTGCCAGGCGCCCGTATGCTGCAGCGGTTATTTGGTTGATGTGTGCCTCCGGTGATGTACTCGGTGTTATGGTCACCCCAAGGTCTTTCTCCCTGAGTGAGGTCTGTAGTCTTTGTCCACCTAGCCTATATTCTGTCTGCGGTCTTCTTTGCCCCTCCCCAATCTTCATGACTTTGCATTTGGCTGGATTGAATTCGAGGAGCCAGTTACTGGACCACATGTCCAGCCTCTCCAGGTCTCTTTGCAGTCCTGCCTCATCCTCGTCCGATTTAATTCTTCTCATCAACTTCACGTCATCTGCGAACAGGGACACTTCAGAGTCTATTCCTTCCATCATGTCGTTCACATATATCAAAAATAGCACTGGTCCTAGAACTGACCCCTGTGGGACCCCGCTCGTAACAGGCGCCCACTGTGATAACTCTTCACGTACCATGACTCGTTGCTGCCTCCCTGTCAGGTATTCCCTTATCCATTGCAGTGCCCTTCCTTTTATGTGTGCCTGATCCTCCAGCTTCTGCACTAATCTCTTGTGGGGAACTGTGTCAAAGGCCTTCCTGCAGTCTAGGAAAACGCAATCTACCCAACCCTCTCTCTCGTGTCTTACTTCTGTTACCTTGTCATAAAACTCCAGGAGGTTTGTGATACAAGATTTGCCTTCCATGAACCCATGCTGGTTTTCATTTATAATCTTGTTCCTTTCCAGGTGTTCGACCACTCTCCTCCTGATAATCTTCTCCATGACTTTGCACACAATACATGTCAGAGACACAGGTCTGTAGTTTAGTGCCTCGTTTCTGTTTCCTTTCTTAAATATGGGGACTACATTAGCTGTCTTCCATTTCTCAGGTAGTTGCCCAGTTTCAAGGGATGTGTTGAAGATTGTGGTTAGAGGCACACACAGCATCTCTGCTCCTTCTCTAAGGACCCATGGGGAGATGTTGTCCGGTCCCATCGCCTTTGAGGTGTCAAGGTCACTTAAGAGCTTCTTCACCTCCTCCTCAGTTGTTCGTATGTCATCCAACACTTGTTGGTATATTCCCTCTTGATGTTCCCTTCTGTGCTGTCTTCCCACAGCCCTTCCTGTCTCTACTGTAAAAACTTCCTTAAATCTCCTGTTCAGCTCCTCACATACCTCCTGATCATTTCTTGTGAGTTCTCCACCTTCTGTCCTTAATCTGATCACCTGGTCTTTGACTGTTGTCTTCCTCCTGATGTGGCTATACAACAGTTTCGGGTCAGTCTTGATTCTCGATGCTATGTCATTTTCATACTGTCGCTGGGCCTCCCTCCTTACCTGTGCGTACTCATTCCTGGCTCTGCGACTGATCTCCCTATTTTCGTGTGTTCTCTGCCTTCTGTACTTTTTCCATTCTCTATTGCACTTTGTTTTTGCCTCCTTACACCGTCGGGTAAACCAGGGGCTTGTTCTGGTCTTCCCGTTGTTACTGTTGCCCTTGGGAATGAACTTTTCCACTGCCTCCTTGCATTTTGTTGCTACATATTCCATCATTTCATTTACTGGCTTTCCTGCCAGTTCTCTGTCCCACTGGACCTCCCGCATGAAGTTCTTCAACCCTATGTAGTCCCCTCTTTTATAGTCAGGCTTTTCCCATTCTACTCCTGTTATTCTCTCCACTTGCAGCTCTACTATGTATTCAAAGCACAGAACCACGTGGTCGCTAGCTCCTAGGGGACTCTCATACTTGATGTCCTCAATGTCTGAGCTGCCCAGGGTGAACACAAGGTCCAATCTTGCTGGTTCATCCTCCCCTCTCACTCTGGTAGTGTCCTTAACATGTTGGTGCATGAGGTTTTCCAGCACCACGTCCAACATCCTGGCTCTCCATGTTTCGGGACCCCCATGTGGCTCCAGGTTTTCCCAGTCAATCTCCCTGTGGTTGAAATCCCCCATAACCAGCAACTTTGCTCTGCTGGAGTGAGCTCTTCTTGCCACCTCAGCAAGTGTGTCCACCATTGCTCTGTTGCTCTCTTCATATTCCTCTCTTGGCCTCCTGCAGTTCTGTGGTGGATTATACATCGCTGCAATGACCACTTTGTGTTCCCCAGACTGAAGTGTACCTGCTATGTAGTCTCTTTCTCCTGTCTCATCTATTCCTTCCATTTTCTCGAATTTCCATCTGTTTTTTACGAGCAGAGCAACCCCACCTCCCCCCCTACCCCTTCTATCTTTCCTCATGATCTGGTATCCTGGTGGGAAGATTGCATCTGTTATTGTCTCCATGAGTTTTGTTTCTGTAACTGCTATGATGTCTGGGGACTTCTCATTGATTCTTTCTTGCCATTCCTCATGTTTATTCGTTAATCCATCTGCATTTGTGTACCAAACCTTCAACTTCTGTTCTAATACTGTAACTGTGGTGCGGGGGTGGAAACAGAGGGATCGGTGTGTGATGGTTGGTTTGGAATGTTCAGTTGCCTTGGGGGTGTCGTGGCTGGAGTCCTTCTGCAGGTGTTTCTGGGGGGTGCGCTTGTCCTTCCATTTGATCCTGGGTTATTCTGCTCTCCTTTTTCATTTCCTCCCATTTCTCCTTTCGTTTTTGAACTCTCTCTTTCATTGTCTTCCTTTCGTCCTGTGTTCTGTCTCGGTCGAGGTACACACTCCGGAACTCCTGCTTGCCTCTCAGCCGTGCTTTCTCCTGCAGGATCATGGTTCGGGTTGATTCTGCCTTGAAAATTACTTTGAGAGGCCGATTCCTTTTCTTTGTGAACCACCCAATTCTCCGAAAATTTGCCACCTGGGTCATGTCCCCCTCGCCTATCACCTTCATGATGTCTTCAATCGCTTTTTTCTCCTCCTGCTTTCTTTCATCATAAGTTTCCCCTTTAGCTTCGTCTAGCCCATAGACAAACACGGATCTCTCCCTTTCCACCTCCCACTGTGACTCCCATTGCATCCTCTGATGTGTTTTAGTTCCTTCCCGTGGAGTGTTCCTTCCTTCAGTCCCTTCCCTCGTTATGGCCCCTATGCTTCTTGGTTTATCCTTCCTGCTCACTTGCTCCTGGCCCCCACAGGTATCTGGTAAGGTCCTTGCACATGTCCTAGTTCCATCAATGTCTTCCAACCTCTCTTTCTGTCCTAGAGTGCTCCCTGTCTTTGTTTTGGCCCCATGTGGGTTTGACAGGACCTCTGCATACAGTTTAGTTTCCATGCTTCCTTCGGACCTGTTGTCTGTGTTCGATGTAGCCATTGCCGATGCTACTTCTGTAATATCTTTGTCTCTGTGCTGTTTCAGATGTCTCAGCTCCTCTTCTAATCTCTCTATCTTGATTTCTGCTGCTGTGGCCTGTTGCTTCCACCTTCTGCATTCTGCTGCTAACCTCTCTTCCATCTTCCTTTCCAGCTCATCTAGTCTCCTTCCCCAGTCTTCCTCCCTTTTTTTGAGCTCTATCTCCCATTCCTCCCTCTCAGATTCGTCCTTGGAGCCCCTTGTCCTCATCCTGGTTAGGGGGAGGGGAATAGACGGTTAGGAGAGGGGATGGATGGTTGTGGGGGAGGGGGAGGATGGTGTGTGTGTGTGTGTGTGTGTGTGTAATACGATCACAGTAAACAGGTGATATTAGAATATGCAAAGCAACCACTGCGAAAGAACAGTGAAATTTCAAGCGCTTTCGTGATTTCTCACATTATCAAGGAACGAAAACGCTTGGAATTTCACTATTCTTTCACAATGGTTATTTTGCAATGTATGTATGTATGTATATATATATACATATATATATATATATATATATATATATATATATATATATATATATATATATATATATATATATATATGTATGTATATATATATACATATTTTTTTTATTTTATTTTATTATCACACTGGCCTATTCCCACCAAGGCAGGGTGGCCCGAAAAAGAAAAACTTTCACCATCATTCACTCCATCACTGTCTTGCCAGAAGGGTGCTTTACACTACAGCTTTTAAACTGCAACATTAACACCCGTCCTTCAGAGTGCAGGCACTGTACTTCCCATCTCCAGGACTCAAGTCCGGCCTGCCGGTTTCTCTGAACCCTTTCATAAATGTTACTTTGCTCACACTCCAACAGCACGTAAAGTAATAAAAACCATTTGTCTCCATTCACTCCTATCAAACACGCTCACGCATGCCTGCTGGAAGTCCAAGCCCCTCGCACACAAAACCTCCTTTACCCCCTCCCTCCAACCTTTCCTAGGCCGACCCCTACCCCGCCTTCCTTCCACTACAGACTGATACACTCTTGAAGTCATTCTGTTTCGCTCCATTCTCTCTACATGTCCGAACCACCTCAACAACCCTTCCTCAGCCCTCTGGACAACAGTTTTGGTAATCCCGCACCTCCTCCTAACTTCCAAACTACGAATTCTCTGCATTATATTCACACCACACATTGCCCTCAGACATGACATCTCCACTGCCTCCAGCCTTCTCCTCGCTGCAACATTCATCACTAACGCTTCACACCCCTCTTTGCCTCCAAGGACAAAGTTCTTTGTCTCCAGAGACTCCTAAGTGCACCACTCACCCTTTTCCCCTCATCAATTTTATGATTCACCTCATCTTTCATAGACCCATCCGCTGACACGTCCACTCCCAAATATCTGAATACATTCACCTCCTCCATACTCTCTCCCTCCAATCTGATATCCAATCTTTCATCACCTAATCTTTTTGTTATCCTCATAACCTTACTCTTTCCTGTATTCACTTTCAATTTTCTTCTTTTGCACACCCTACCAAATTCATCCACCAATCTCTGCAACTTCTCTTCAGAATCTCCCAAGAGCACAGTGTCATCAGCAAAGAGCAACTGTGACAACTCCCACTTTATGTGTGATTCTTTATCTTTTAACTCCACGCCTCTTGCCAAGACCCTCGCATTTACTTCTCTTACAACCCCATCTATAAATATATTAAACAACCACGGTGACATCACACATCCTTGTCTAAGGCCTACTTTTACTGGGAAATAATTTCCCTCTTTCCTACATACTCTAACTTGAGCCTCACTATCCTCGTAAAAACTCTTCACTGCTTTCAGTAACCTACCTCCTACACCATACACCTGCAACATCTGCCACATTGCCCCCCCTATCCACCCTGTCATACGCCTTTTCCAAATCCATAAATGCCACAAAGACCTCTTTAGCCTTATCTAAATACTGTTCACTTATATGTTTCACTGTAAACACCTGGTCCACACACCCCCTACCTTTCCTAAAGCCTCCTTGTTCATCTGCTATCCTATTCTCCGTCTTACTCTTAATTCTTTCAATAATAACTCTACCATACACTTTGCCAGGTATACTCAACAGACTTATCCCCCTATAATTTTTGCACTCTCTTTTATCCCCTTTGCCTTTATACAAAGGAACTATGCATGCTCTCTGCCAATCCCTAGGTACCTTACCCTCTTCCATACATTTATTAAATAATTGCACCAACCACTATAAACTATATCCCCACCTGCTTTTAACATTTCTATCTTTATCCCATCAATCCCGGCTGCCTCACCCCCTTTCATTTTACCTACTGCCTCACGAACTTCCCCCACACTCACAACTGGCTCTTCCTCACTCCTACAAGATGTTATTCCTCCTTGTCCTATACACGAAATCACAGCTTCCCTATCTTCATCAACATTTAACAATTCCTCAAAATATTCCCTCCATCTTCCCAATACCTCTAACTCTCCATTTAATAACTCTCCTCTCCTATTTTTAACTGACAAATCCATTTGTTCTCTAGGCTTTCTTAACTTGTTAATCTCACTCCAAAACTTTTTCTTATTTTCAACAAAATTTGTTGATAACATCTCACCCACTCTCTCATTTGCTCTCTTTTTACATTGCTTCACCACTCTCTTAACCTCTCTCTTTTTCTCCATATACTCTTCCCTCCTTGCATCACTTCTACTTTGTAAAAACTTCTCATATGCTAACTTTTTCTCCGTTACTACTCTCTTTACATTATCATTCCACCAATCGCTCCTTTTCCCTCCCGCACCCACTTTCCTGTAACCACAAACTTCTGCTGAACACTCTAACACTACATTTTTAAACCTACCCCATACCTCTTCGACCCCATTGCCTATGCTCTCATTAACCCATCCATCCTCCAATAGCTGTTTATATCTTACCCTAACTGCCTCCTTTTTTAGTTTATAAACCTTCACCTCTCTCTTCCCTGATGCTTCTATTCTCCTTGTATCCCATCTACCTTTTACTCTCAGTGTAGCTACAACTAGAAAGTGATCTGATATATCTGTGGCCCCTCTATAAACATGTACATCCTGAAGTCTACTCAACAGTCTTTTATCTACCAATACATAATCCAACAAACTACTGTCATTTCGCCCTACATCATATCTTGTATACTTATTTATCCTCTTTTTCTTAAAATATGTATTACCTATAACTAAACCCCTTTCTATACAAAGTTCAATCAAAGGGCTCCCATTATCATTTACATCTGGTACCCCAAACTTACCTACCACACCCTCTCTAAAAGTTTCTCCTACTTTAGCATTCAGGTCCCCTACCACAATTACTCTCTCACTTGGTTCAAAGGCTCCTATACATTCACTTAACATCTCCCAAAATCTCTCTCTCTCCTCTGCATTCCTCTCTTCTCCAAGTGCATACACGCTTATTATGACCCACTTCTCGCATCCAACCTTTACTTTAATCCACATAATTCTTGAATTTACACATTCATATTCTCTTTTCTCCTTCCATAACTGATCATTCAACATTACTGCTACCCCTTCCTTTGCTCTAACTCTCTCAGATACTCCAGATTTAATCCCATTTATTTCCCCCCACCGAAACTCCCCTACCCCCTTCAGCTTTGTTTCGCTTAGGGCCAGGACATCCAACTTCTTTTCATTCATAACATCAGCAATCATCTGTTTCTTGTCATCCGCACTACATCCACGCACATTTAAGCATCCCAGTTTTATAAAGTTTTTCTTCTTCTCTTTTTTAGTAAATGTCTACAGGAGAAGGGGTTACTAGCCCATTGCTCCCGGCATTTTAGTCGCCTCATACGACACGCATGGCTTACGGAGGAAAGATTCTTTTCCACTTCCCCATGGACAATAGAAGAAATAAAGAGGAACAAGAGCTATTTAGAAAAAGGAGAAAAACCTAGATGTATGTATATATATATGCATGTGCCTGTCTGTGAAGTGTGACCAAAGTGTAAGTAGGAGTAGCAAGATATCCCTGTTATCTAGCGTGTCTATGAGACAGAAAAAGAATATATATATATATATATATATATATATTTATATATATATATATATATATATATATATATATGTCGTGCCGAATATGTAAAACTGGTCAATTAGCAAGAACTCATTTAAAATTAAATCCTTTCTAAAATTTTCTCTTATACGTTTAAAGATATATTTTTTTCATTAATGTTGATGTAAAAATTTATAATTTTGCACGAAAAGGAACTTAGAAAACTTACCTAACCTTATTATAACAAGAACAATTTATTTTAGCCTAACCCAACTAAATATATTTTAAATTTTTTTACAGTAATTTAATACTAAACAAACACAATGAAATATATTTTTTTCGTTAGGTTTAGAATGATTTTTGCGAAATTATTGCATACACAAATTTTCGCTTGTGCTATATGGCAAGATGAGCATTGCTATTTAAGCCAAGATCGCAAGTTCTGCCTATTCGGCACGACATATATATATATTTATATATATATATATATATATATATATATATATATATATATATATATATATATATATATATATATATATTTATATATATATATATATATATATATATATATATATATATATATATATATATATATATATATATATATATATATATATATATATATATATATATATATATATATATATATGCAAAACAACCACTCTGAAAGAATAGAGAAATTCCAAGCGCTTTCGTGACTAATCACATTATCAAGGAACTATGAAAGTGAAGCATCCAAGGAAGCTATATAAGGGGTCCGGCCAGCACCTCACTATCAGATCCCACAACGGTTAAACACGTGACGCGCGGCGAGCCAACTTGGATAGGTCCTTTGCACAACTCACTCACAAACTATTCTACCCAAGAAAATTTAAAAATTATTATTTGTCCAGTGTATTATTAAATTCTTCCCAAATTCTATTAATTATAAATGGATCTAATTTATATAAACCAAAGGAAATATTCATATTATTGTCAAAATTGCTTTTTATGAAACAAGATTCAATTATATTCCTGTCGACCATGGACTTGCTTGATACTACTTTCTCAACTTTTTGAAAATCAATTGGATGGTTAAAATCTCTTACATGAATAAATAGAGCATTGATTTTAACCATCCAATTGATTTTCAAAAAGTTGAGAAAGTAGTATCAAGCAAGTCCATGGTCGACAGGAATATAATTGAATCTTGTTTCATAAAAAGCAATTTTGACAATAATATGAATATTTCCTTTGGTTTATATAAATTAGATCCATTTATAATTAATAGAATTTGGGAAGAATTTAATAATACACTGGACAAATAATAATTTTTAAATTTTCTTGGGTAGAATAGTTTGTGAGTGAGTTGTGCAAAGGACCTATCCAAGTTGGCTCGCCGCGCGTCACGTGTTTAACCGTTGTGGGATCTGATAGTGAGGTGCTGGCCGACCCCTTATATAGCTTCCTTGGATGCTTCACTTTCATAGTTCCTTGATAATGTGAGTAGTCACGAAAGCGCTTGGAATTTCTCTTTTCTTTCAGAGTGGTTGTTTTGCATATTTTGAAATCACCTGTTTACTGTGATCTTATTGCATATATATATATATATATATATATATATATATATATATATATATATATATATATATATATATATATATATATATATACATATGTATATATATATATATATATATATATATATATATATATATATATATATATATATATATATATATATATATATATATATATATATATATGTATATATAATATAGGGAGGTCCAACCTCTAGAACTGTTATAGGGACCCTCATCCTCAGAGAAAAGAATAAACTTGCTTCAGGGAAAACTCAAGGTTCTCCCTGAAGCTGTTTGAGAATTTTCTCCTACCACCCCCTATATTTTGTATATATATTTTATTTAAAGACAAAATACATTGACAAAACATTCACAAAAACACGATAGAAAGTAAAACAACATAGGTAACTCAGAGCTACATCTCGAATACTTCGTCCAGCTCCCCGGCGGTGGGCCGCATACCCAGAATGCTGCAGGCATTTCCTCTCTGGATATCAACACTGAGTCTCTGAAAGAGGAAGCTATTGTGGTCCTTGGTTTCTATGATGAGCTTTTCACCCAGCTCTATTAGGAACTTTAGAGCACACTTGCCCCATGCTCCAAGGGTCTCCGACCCTATTGGGTCGGAGACCCAAGGGGGAAGGTCTTCATATTTGCGGATCTTCTGGGTCTCCCTGTGCCTGGCAGCTCCACCCCCTTCCACTACGGAGTATGGCAAGTAGGTGTCTGCCAATGTGGCGGCACATGTGTAGTCCCAGGCAATCTGCTTTCCATCCTTCCAAGGTAGCATAGTGGCTCCATCAGGACGCTTTAGACTTCTGTCAGACCTCTGCACTTGGGGTTCCCGTTGAGCTGGGCAACGGGCTGTGGCGAGGCTTCTCTTTATGATGTCATTGACCTCCTCATGCCTGGCATACTTCCCTTCTGCTGTGTGACACACGAGACCATGAAGTCCGAATTGATCAGCTGTCGTCCTGCCGCAAATACACCTATGTTCGGTGAGGATGGGGGCGGCTAGGCGAAGAGCAACACCAATCCGAATGGCCTGTGGGTCTAGTCGAGTGCCCAAGGAGGAATTGGGAACAGCTAACAGGAAATCTCCTGAGTGTGGTGCCTTCACTGCCGGGAGACGAGCTTTGTCCTTTCCTAGGGCGTTGGAGAGCATTGTGTTGGCGATTTTTTCCATGATCGGTTTGTCCCAGTGGGACTGTTTGTGCTGTTTGGGAGGAGCTGGTCTACTGGAGGAATCTGTAAGGGTGTCCCACCGAATCGCTGCTTCAGTAAACCTGGGGTCTTGAGCTCCTACCACATCTCTCAAGCGTTCGGGAACAATCTTCTTGACTAATGCACTGGAAGCCAAACATGAAGACAGAAAAGCAGGTAAAGCAACATGCGTTGGTTTGCTATACCTCCCAGTCGTACTGGGAGGGTTGCCTGATCCCATTGCTGATCCTCTAGTGACAGGTTCAGTGCCTTCTTAAGGGTTGACGTCAGGTGTGCGTCATATTCGTCGAGTGTTGGGTTGTCAAAAGAGGGTGCACACCTCAGGAAGTGAGTCTTGGAATAGTAAGGCACCTTGTGAGGAGATACAGAGCATCATGGGCATCAAGAGTGCTTATTCTCTCCTCCATTCTCATCAGGTCATTCAATTTGTCTTTAAGGACTGTGTCGATGGCCTGGTGACCCAGCGGTGCTCCCAAGAGGGTACTGTTTGACGAAGTGGTAGTAGAGACTTCTGGGAGGACTCTTCGCACAGCATTGATTATTTCCTGGTTTGCTGTGATGATTTCACACTTGGAGGGATTGAGGATGATTCCCAAGTCTTCTCCCTGTGTTTTCACCAGTTGTAGGTAGCCTACCAGGAACTCTTCAGTACCTGCCAGAGTGCCATCATCCAGGTACCAGATGTTGAGCTCGCTGCGTAGGCTGGAAGTTAGTTCTCTTACTGCCAAGCAGAAGAGAAGTAGAGCTAGTGGGTCACCCTGCAGAATTCAGGGTTTGCTGTAGCCGGCTGAAATGATATATATATATATATATATATATATATATATATATATATATATATATATATATATATATATATATATATATATATATATATATATATATATATATATATATATATATATATATATATATATATATATTATAATCAAGTAATGTTTTGGGCCGACTTTTGCCCTGCTGACACTGCTGTATTGGGTATTTTTTTTCAGAGTTCAGTTAAAATTAATGTCTTTGTAAACAACAATAATAATAATAATAATAATAATAATAATAATAATAATAATAATAATAATAATAATAATAATAATAATAATAAAATATTAATAATAATAATAATAATAATAATAATGATAATAATAATAATAATAATAATAATAATAATAATAATAATAATAATAATAATAATAATAATAATAATAATAATAATAATAATAATAATAATAATAATATCTTTATTTTAACAAGTACATGTACAAGGTATACAGTCCTAGCTGACATCAGTGACATACTACTATACAGAAAGACGCTTGTTATGCTGAGCATTTCGGGCAAATTAAGTCAATTTTGTCCCAGGATACGACCCACACCAGTCGACTAACACCCTGGTACCTATTTTGAACTGATGGGTGAACAGGGTCAGCAGGTGTCTTATGGAAACACGTCCTTAATGTTTTCCAGCCGTGCAGGAGGAGATTCGAACTCCGGACCTCAGTGTGTGAGATGAGTGCGCTAGCGATTGTTATGTTGAGTTGGCTCATGGCTGTCTTGTGTTGATTCTGATGGAAGGCTGTCAGGGGACCTCTCTGCTGTTTATAACAACACTGTTTATAACATCCCTGTCTGCAAATTGAGAGAAAGAAAGAGTGAGAGAGAGAGAGACGATGTGCGTAACAGGTCTTAGTTTGTAAATAAAGTTAGGAACGTTAACATAACCTTGTAAAACCCTGTGTAAAAAAGAGAGAGAGAGAGAGAGAGAGAGAGAGAGAGAGAGAGAGAGAGAGAGAGAGAGAGAGAGAGAGAGAGAGAGAGAGAGAGAGAGAGAGAGAGAGAGAGAGAGACAGAGAGAGAGAGAGAGAGAGAGAGAGAGAGAGAGAGAGAGAGAGAGAGAGAGAGAGAGAGAGAGAGAGAGACAGAGAGACAGAGAGACAGAGAGACAGAGAGACAGAGAGACAGAGAGACAGAGAAATAAGAGTAGACAGATGAGATTGAGTGAGAAATGTTCTATTTCTGTGACTGTTACAACTCCTGAAGACTCGTCTCCCATCTCTGCCTGGACTCACTTCCCTCTAGTTTATTTCTTAACTTGGATCTCACACATTGAGCTTCCAAACTTATACGTCGATCTGCCTTATTTTTGGTCATTGACGTCTATAAGGAAAAAGATTAACGAATCATAACATTCTCTTAATGTTATCAGAAACAATTAAACATAAAGGTAATAGCTATTTCTGAAGAGCAGACAAAAAAAAAAAAAAAAAAATTCAAAAAAACAGTCACACATTTAACGTTGTTAGTCGAAGTGTAATGACGTTTATTGGGACGATGGGCGGAGTCGTTAAACATTATTGGGACGATGGCCGGAGTCGTTCAACATTATTGGGACGATGGGCGGAGTCGTTAAACATTATTGGGACGATGGGCGGAGTCGTTCAACATTATTGGGACGATGGGCGGAGTCGTTCAACATTATTGGGACGATGGGCGGAGTCGTTAAACATTATTGGGACGATGGGCGGAGTCGTTAAACATTATTGGGACGATGGGCGGAGTCGTTAAACATTATTGGGACGATGGGCGGAGTCGTTAAACATTATTGGGACGATGGGCGGAGTCGTTAAACATTATTGGGACGATGGCCCGAGTCGTTCAACATTATTGGGACGATGGGCGGAGTCGTTAAACATTATTGGGACGATGGGCGGAGTCGTTAAACATTATTGGGACGATGGGCGGAGTCGTTAAACATTATTGGGACGATGGGCGGAGTCGTTCAACATTATTGGGACGATGGGCGGAGTCGTTAAACATTATTGGGACGATGGGTGGAGTCGTTAAACATTATTGGGACGATGAGCGGAGTCGTTAAACATTATTGGGACGATGAGCGGAGTCGTTAAACATTATTGGGACGATGGGCGGAGTCGTTCAACATTATTGGGACGATGGGTGGAGTCGTTAAACATTATTGGGACGATGAGCGGAGTCGTTAAACATTATTGGGACGATGGGCGGAGTCGTTAAACATTATTGGGACGATGGGTGGAGTCGTTAAACATTATTGGGACGATAAGCGGAGTCGTTAAACATTATTGGGACGATGGGCGGAGTCGTTCAACATTATTGGGACGATGGGCGGAGTCGTTAAACATTATTGGGACGATGGGTGGAGTCGTTAAACATTATTGGGACGATGTCCGGAGTCGTTAAACATTATTGGGCCGATGGCCGGAGTCGTTCAACATTATTGGGACGATGGGCTGAGTCGTTAAACATTATTGGGACGATGGGCGGAGTCGTTAAACATTATTGGGACGATGGGCGGAGTCGTTAAACATTATTGGGACGATGGGCTGAGTCGTTAAACATTATTGGGACGATGGCCGGAGTCGTTAAACATTATTGGGACGATGGCCGGAGTCGTTCAACATTATTGGGACGATGGGCTGAGTCGTTAAACATTATTGGGACGATGGGCGGAGTCGTTAAACATTATTGGGACGATGGGCGGAGTCGTTCAACATTATTGGGAAGATGGGCGGTGTCGTTAAACATTATTGGGACGATGGGCGGTGTCGTTAAACATTATTGGGACGATGGGCGGAGTCGTTACACATTATTGGGACGATGGGCGGTGTCGTTAAACATTATTGGGACGATGGGCGGAGTCGTTACACATTATTGGGACGATGGGCGGTGTCGTTCAACATTATTGGGACGATGGGCGGTGTCGTTACACATTATTGGGACGATGGGCGGTGTCGTTAAACATTATTGGGACGATGGGCGGAGTCGTTCAACATTATTGGGACGATGGGCGGTGTCGTTCAACATTATTGGGACGATGGGCGGTGTCGTTAAACATTATTGGGACGATGGGCGGAGTCGTTCAACATTATTGGGACGATGGGCGGAGTCGTTACACATTATTGGGACGATGGGCGGAGTCGTTAAACATTATTGGGACGATGGGCGGAGTCGTTCAACATTATTGGGACGATGGGCGGAGTCGTTCAACATTATTGGGACGATGGGCGGAGTCGTTACACATTATTGGGACGATGGGCGGAGTCGTTCAACATTATTGGGACGATGGGCGGAGTCGTTCAACATTATTGGGACGATGGGCGGAGTCGTTCAACATTATTGGGACGATGGGCGGAGTCGTTACACATTATTGGGACGATGGGCGGAGTCGTTAAACATTATTGGGACGATGGGCGGAGTCGTTACACATTATTGGGACGATGGGCGGAGTCGTTAAACATTATTGGGACGATGGGCGGAGTCGTTAAACATTATTGGGACGATGGGCGGAGTCGTTAAACATTATTGGGACGATGGGCGGAGTCGTTAAACATTATTGGGACGATGGGCGGAGTCGTTAAACATTATTGGGACGATGGGCGGAGTCGTTCAACATTATTGGGACGATGGGCGGAGTCGTTACACATTATTGGGACGATGGGCGGAGTCGTTAAACATTATTGGGACGATGGGCGGTGTCGTTCAACATTATTGGGACGATGGGCGGAGTCGTTCAACATTATTGGGACGATGGGCGGAGTCGTTACACATTATTGGGACGATGGGCGGAGTCGTTACACATTAATGGGACCGTTGGCGGAGTCGTTACACATTATTTGGACGGTTGGCGGAGTCGTTCAACATTATTGGGACGATGGGCGGAGTCGTTACACATTATTGGGACGATGGGCGGAGTCGTTAAACATTATTGGGACGATGGGCGGAGTCGTTACACATTCAAGTCGGAGATGAGAAAACGATGTTGTAAACACAGAAAGATTTATATATGTATATGTCGTGCCGAATAAGTAAAACTTGCGATTTTGGCTTAAATAACAACGCACTTCTTGCTGAATAGGGCAAGCGAAAATTTGTGTAGGCAATAATCTTGCAAAAATCGTTCTGAACCTAACGAAACAAATATATTTCCTTGTGTCTGTTTAAAATTAAATTATTGTCAACTTATTTAAAATACATTTAGTTGGATTAGGCTAAATTAAACTGCTCTTGTTATAATAAGGTTAGGTAAGTTTTCTAAGGTGCTTTTGGCATATATATATATATATATATATATATATATATATATATATATATATATATATATATATATATATATATATATATATATATATATATATATATATATATATATATATATATATATATATATATATATATATATATATATATGCATGTAAATAATTTATAGTAATCGTTATTAATCCGGTACAACAACAACAACAATAATAATAATAATAATAATAATAATAATAATAATAATAATAATAATAATAATAATAATAATAATAATAATAATAATAATAATAATAATAATAACAATAATATTAAAAAAGAAATAATATCAACATAAAGAACAATAACAACTCTGTTCATTACCTAATTGAAAAAAAAATAAGCTCATACCTTAATGTGAAGCTGTGCATTAGTGTCCACAAGCAGCCCCAGCCAACACTATAATAATAATAATAAAACCAACGCACATAACCAGATTCACTATATCATTGCGGGTAGAATTTCTGGAGAAAATTCATTATCTTGTAAAGTGAATTAGAAAATTAATGTTGTTCATGTTTGCAATTTACATGACTAATAAAAACACTGACTGTATAATGTTGTTCTCTAGTGTACAGTGGAGGTCTGTGTACTACCTCCAGTGATGGTCTGTGTACTACCTCCAGTGATGGTCTGTGTACTACCTCCAGTGATGGTCTGTGTACTACCTCCAGTGGTGGTCTGTGTACTACCTCCAGTGATGGTCTGTGTACTACCTCCAGTGATGGTCTGTGTACTACCTCCAGTGGTGGTCTGTGTACTACCTCCAGTGGTGGTCTGTGTACTACCTCCAGTGGTGGTCTGTGTACTACCTCCAGTGGTGGTCTGTGTACTACCTCCAGTGATGGTCTGTGTACTACCTCCAGTGGTGGTCTGTGTACTACCTCCAGTGGTGGTCTGTGTACTACCTCCAGTGGTGGTCTGTGTACTACCTCCAGTGGTGGTCTGTGTACTACCTCCAGTGATGGTCTGTGTACTACCTCCAGTGGTGGTCTGTGTACTACCTCCAGCGATGGTCTGTGTACTACCTCCAGTGATGGTCTGTGTACTACCTCCAGTGGTGGTCTGTGTACTACCTCCAGTGATGGTCTGTGTACTACCTCCAGTGATGGTCTGTGTACTACCTCCAGTGGTGGTCTGTGTACTACCTCCAGTGGTGGTCTGTGTACTACCTCCAGTCGTGGTCTGTGTACTACCTCCAGTGATGGTCTGTGTACTACCTCCAGTGGTGGTCTGTGTACTACCTCCAGTGATGGTCTGTGTACTACCTCCAGTGGTGGTCTGTGTACTACCTCCAGTGATGGTCTGTGTACTACCTCCAGTGATGGTCTGTGTACTACCTCCAGTGGTGGTCTGTGTACTACCTCCAGTGATGGTCTGTGTACTACCTCCAGTGATGGTCTGTGTACTACCTCCAGTGGTGGTCTGTGTACTACCTCCAGTGATGGTCTGTGTACTACCTCCAGTGATGGTCTGGTCTACCTCCAGTGATACTACCTCCAGTGATGGTCTGTGTACTACCTCCAGTGGTGGTCTGTGTACTACCTCCAGTGATGGTCTGTGTACTACCTCCAGTGATGGTCTGTGTACTACCTCCAGTGGTGGTCTGTGTACTACCTCCAGTGATGGTCTGTGTACTACCTCCAGTGATGGTCTGTGTACTACCTCCAGTGGTGGTCTGTGTACTACCTCCAGTGATGGTCTGTGTACTACCTCCAGTGGTGGTCTGTGTACTACCTCCAGTGGTGGTCTGTGTACTACCTCCAGTGGTGGTCTGTGTACTACCTCCAGTGGTGGTCTGTGTACTACCTCCAGTGGTGGTCTGTGTACTACCTCCAGTGATGGTCTGTGTACTACCTCCAGTGTTGGTCTGTGTACTGGTCTGCGTACTACCTCCAGTGATGGTCTGTGTACTACCTCCAGTGGTGGTCTGTGTACTACCTCCAGTGATGGTCTGTTTACTACCTCCAGTGATGGTCTGTGTACTACCTCCAGTGGTGGTCTGCGTACTACCTCCAGTGATGGTCTGTGTACTACCTCCAGTGGTGGTCTGTGTACTACCTCCAGTGGTGGTCTGTGTACTACCTCCAGTGTCTGTGTACTACCTCCAGTGGTGGTCTGTGTACTACCTCCAGTGTGGTCTGTGTACTACCCTCCAGTGATGGTCTGTGTACTGTGATGGTCTGTACTACCTCCAGTGATGGTCTGTGTACTACCTCCAGTGATGGTCTGTGTACTACCTCCAGTGGTGGTCTGTGTACTACCTCCCGTGGTGGTCTGTGTACTACCTCCAGTGGTGGTCTGTGTACTACCTCCAGTGATGGTCTGTGTACTACCTCCAGTGGTGGTCTGTGTACTACCTCCAGTGGTGGTCTGTGTACTACCTCCAGTGGTGGTCTGTGTACTACCTCCAGTGATGGTCTGTGTACTACCTCCAGTGGTGGTCTGTGTACTACCTCCAGTGATGGTCTGTGTACTACCTCCAGTGATGGTCTGTGTACTACCTCCAGTGATGGTCTGTGTACTACCTCCAGTGATGGTCTGTGTACTACCTCCAGTGGTGGTCTGTGTACTACCTCCAGTGATGGTCTGTGTACTACCTCCAGTGATGGTCTGTGTACTACCTCCAGTGATGGTCTGTGTACTACCTCCAGTGGTGGTCTGTGTACTACCTCCAGTGGTGGTCTGTGTACTACCTCCAGTGATGGTCTGTGTACTACCTCCAGTGATGGTCTGTGTACTACCTCCAGTGGTGGTCTGTGTACTACCTCCAGTGGTGGTCTGTGTACTACCTCCAGTGATGGTCTGTGTACTACCTCCAGTGATGGTCTGTGTACTACCTCCAGTGATGGTCTGTGTACTACCTCCAGTGATGGTCTGTGTACTACCTCCAGTGATGGTCTGTGTACTACCTCCAGTGGTGGTCTGTGTACTACCTCCAGTGATGGTCTGTGTACTACCTCCAGTGATGGTCTGTGTACTACCTCCAGTGATGGTCTGTGTACTACCTCCAGTGGTGGTCTGTGTACTACCTCCAGTGGTGGTCTGTGTACTACCTCCAGTGGTGGTCTGTGTACTACCTCCAGTGATGGTCTGTGTACTACCTCCAGTGGTGGTCTGTGTACTACCTCCAGTGGTGGTCTGTGTACTACCTCCAGTGGTGGTCTGTGTACTACCTCCAGTGGTGGTCTGTGTACTACCTCCAGTGGTGGTCTGTGTACTACCTCCAGTGATGGTCTGTGTACTACCTCCAGTGGTGGTCTGTGTACTACCTCCAGTGATGGTCTGTGTACTACCTCCAGTGATGGTCTGTGTACTACCTCCAGTGATGGTCTGTGTACTACCTCCAGTGGTGGTCTGTGTACTACCTCCAGTGGTGGTCTGTGTACTACCTCCAGTGGTGGTCTGTGTACTACCTCCAGTGGTGGTCTGTGTACTACCTCCAGTGGTGTTCTGTGTACTACCTCCAGTGATGGTCTGTGTACTACCTCCAGTGGTGGTCTGTGTACTACATCCAGTGATGGTCAGTGTACTACCTCCAGTGATGGTCTGTGTACTACCTCCAGTGATGGTCTGTGTACTACCTCCAGTGGTGGTCTGTGTACTACCTCCAGTGATGGTCTGTGTACTACCTCCAGTGGTGGTCTGTGTACTACCTCCAGTGGTGGTCTGTGTACTACCTCCAGTGGTGGTCTGTGTACTACCTCCAGTGGTGGTCTGTGTACTACCTCCAGTGGTGGTCTGTGTACTACCTCCAGTGGTGGTCTGTGTACTACCTCCAGTGGTGGTCTGTGTACTACCTCCAGTGGTGGTCTGTGTACTACCTCCAGTGGTGGTCTGTGTACTACCTCCAGTGATGGTCTGTGTACTACCTCCAGTGGTGGTCTGTGTACTACCTCCAGTGATGGTCTGTGTACTACCTCCAGTGATGGTCTGTGTACTACCTCCAGTGGTGGTCTGTGTACTACCTCCAGTGGTGGTCTGTGTACTACCTCCAGTGGTGGTCTGTGTACTACCTCCAGTGATGGTCAGTGTACTACCTCCAGTGGTGGTCTGTGTACTACCTCCAGTGATGGTCAGTGTACTACCTCCAGTGATGGTCTGTGTACTACCTCCAGTGATGGTCTGTGTACTACCTCCAGTGGTGGTCTGTGTACTACCTCCAGTGATGGTCTGTGTACTACCTCCAGTGGTGGTCTGTGTACTACCTCCAGTGGTGGTCTGTGTACTACCTCCAGTGGTGGTCTGTGTACTACCTCCAGTGGTGGTCTGTGTACTACCTCCAGTGATGGTCTGTGTACTACCTCCAGTGGTGGTCTGTGTACTACCTCCAGTGATGGTCTGTGTACTACCTCCAGTGATGGTCTGTGTCCTACCGCCAGTGGGTCTGTGTACTACCTCCAGTGGAGGTCTGTGTACTACCTCCAGTGATGGTCTGTGTACTACCTCCAGTGGTGGTCTGTGTACTACCTCCAGTGGTGGTCTGTGTACTACCTCCAGTGGTGGTCTGTGTACTACCTCCAGTGATGGTCTGTGAACTACCTCCAGTGATGGTCTGTGTACTACCTCCAGTGATGGTCTGTGTACTACCTCCAGTGATGGTCTGTGTACTACCTCCAGTGATGGTCTGTGTACTACCTCCAGTGATGGTCTGTGTACTACCTCCAGTGATGGTCTGTGTACTACCTCCAGTGATGGTCTGTGTACTACCTCCAGTGATGGTCTGTGTACTACCTCCAGTGATGGTCTGTGTACTACCTCCAGTGATGGTCTGTGTACTACCTCCAGTGATGGTCTGTGTACTACCTCCAGTGATGGTCTGTGTACTACCTCCAGTGATGGTCTGTGTACTACCTCCAGTGATGGTCTGTGTACTACCTCCAGTGATGGTCTGTGTACTACCTCCAGTGATGGTCTGTGTACTACCTCCAGTGATGGTCTGTGTACTACCTCCAGTGATGGTCTGTGTACTACCTCCAGTGATGGTCTGTGTACTACCTCCAGTGGTGGTCTGTGTACTACCTCCAGTGATGGTCTGTGTACTACCTCCAGTGATGGTCTGTGTACTACCTCCAGTGGTGGTCTGTGTACTACCTCCAGTGGTGGTCTGTGTACTACCTCCAGTGGTGGTCTGTGTACTACCTCCAGTGGTGGTCTGTGTACTACCTCCAGTGATGGTCTGTGTACTACCTCCAGTGTTGGTCTGTGTACTACCTCCAGTGATGGTCTGTGTACTACCTCCAGTGATGGTCTGTGTACTACCTCCAGTGGTGGTCTGTGTACTACCTCCAGTGTTGGTCTGTGTACTACCTCCAGTGATGGTCTGTGTACTACCTCCAGTGATGGTCTGTGTACTATCTCCAGTGGTGGTCTGTGTACTACCTCCAGTGGTGGTCTGTGTACTTCCTCCAGTGGTGGTCTGTGTACTACCTCCAGTGGTGGTCTGTGTACTACCTCCAGTGATGGTCTGTGTACTACCTCCAGTGGTGGTCTGTGTACTACCTCCAGTGGTGGTCTGTGTACTACCTCCAGTGGTGGTCTGTGTACTACCTCCAGTGGTGGTCTGTGTACTACCTCCAGTGGAGGTCTGTGTACTACCTCCAGTGGTGGTCTGTGTACTTCCTCCAGTGGTGGTCTGTGTACTACCTCCAGTGGTGGTCTGTGTACTACCTCCAGTGGTGGTCTGTGTACTACCTCCAGTGATGGTCTGTGTACTACCTCCAGTGGTGGTCTGTGTACTACCTCCAGTGGTGGTCTGTGTACTACCTCCAGTGGTGGTCTGTGTACTACCTCCAGTGGTGGTCTGTGTACTACCTCCAGTGATGGTCTGTGTACTACCTCCAGTGGTGGTCTGTGTACTACCTCCAGTGGTGGTCTGTGTACTACCTCCAGTGGTGGTCTGTGTACTACCTCCAGTGATGGTCTGTGTACTACCTCCAGTGGTGGTCTGTGTACTACCTCCAGTGGTGGTCTGTGTACTACCTCCAGTGGTGGTCTGTGTACTACCTCCAGTGATGGTCTGTGTACTACCTCCAGTGATGGTCTGTGTACTACCTCCAGTGGTGGTCTGTGTACTACCTCCAGTGATGGTCTGTGTACTACCTCCAGTGGTGGTCTGTGTACTACCTCCAGTGATGGTCTGTGTACTACCTCCAGTGTTGGTCTGTGTACTACCTCCAGTGGTGGTCTGTGTACTACCTCCAGTGGTGGTCTGTGTACTACCTCCAGTGGTGGTCTGTGTACTACCTCCAGTGATGGTCTGTGTACTACCTCCAGTGGTGGTCTGTGTACTACCTCCAGTGGTGGTCTGTGTACTACCTCCAGTGATGGTCTGTGTACTACCTCCAGTGGTGGTCTGTGTACTACCTCCAGTGGTGGCCTGTGTACTACCTCCAGTGATGGTTTGTGTACTACCTCCAGTGGTGGTCTGTGTACTACCTCCAGTGATGGTCTGTGTACTACCTCCAGTGGTGGTCTGTGTACTACCTCCAGTGGTGGTCTGTGTACTACCTCCAGTGATGGTCTGTGTACTACCTCCAGTGATGGTCTGTGTACTACCTCCAGTGGTGGTCTGTGTACTACCTCCAGTGGTGGTCTGTGTACTACCTCCAGTGGTGGTCTGTGTACTACCTCCAGTGGTGGTCTGTGTACTACCTCCAGTGATGGTCTGTGTACTACCTCCAGTGTTGGTCTGTGTACTACCTCCAGTGGTGGTCTGTGTACTACCTCCAGTGATGGTCTGTGTACTACCTCCAGTGGTGGTCTGTGTACTACCTCCAGTGATGGTCTGTGTACTACCTCCAGTGTTGGTCTGTGTACTACCTCCAGTGGTGGTCTGTGTACTACCTCCAGTGGTGGTCTGTGTACTACCTCCAGTGGTGGTCTGTGTACTACCTCCAGTGATGGTCTGTGTACTACCTCCAGTGGTGGTCTGCGTACTACCTCCAGTGGTGGTCTGTGTACTACCTCCAGTGGTGGTCTGTGTACTACCTCCAGTGGTGGTCTGTGTACTACCTCCAGTGGTGGTCTGTGTACTACCTCCAGTGGTGGTCTGTGTACTACCTCCAGTGGTGGTCTGTGTACTACCTCCAGTGGTGGTCTGTGTACTACCTCCAGTGGTGGTCTGTGTACTACCTCCAGTGGTGGTCTGTGTACTACCTCCAGTGGTGGTCTGTGTACTACCTCCAGTGATGGTCTGTGTACTACCTCCAGTGGTGGTCTGTGTACTACCTCCAGTGGTGGTCTGTGTACTACCTCCAGTGGTGGTCTGTGTACTACCTCCAGTGGTGGTCTGTGTACTACCTCCAGTGGTGGTCTGTGTACTACCTCCAGTGGTGGTCTGTGTACTACCTCCAGTGGTGGTCTGTGTACTACCTCCAGTGGTGGTCTGTGTACTACCTCCAGTGATGGTCTGTGTACTACCTCCAGTGGTGGTCTGTGTACTACCTCCAGTGGTGGTCTGTGTACTACCTCCAGTGGTGGTCTGTGTACTACCTCCAGTGGTGGTCTGTGTACTACCTCCAGTGGTGGTCTGTGTACTACCTCCAGTGGTGGTCTGTGTACTACCTCCAGTGGAGGTCTGTGTACTACCTCTAGTGGAGGTCTGTGTACTACCTCCAGTGGTGGTCTGTGTACTACCTCCAGTGGAGGTCTGTGTACTACCTCCAGTGGAGGTCTGTGTACTACCTCCAGAGGTGGTCTGTGTACTACCTCCAGTGGTGGTCTGTGTACTACCTCCAGTGGTGGTCTGTGTACTACCTCCAGTGGTGGTCTGTGTACTACCTCCAGTGGTGGTCTGTGTACTACCTCCAGTGGTGGTCTGTGTACTACCTCCAGTGGTGGTCTGTGTACTACCTCCAGTGGTGGTCTGTGTACTACCTCCAGTGATGGTCTGTGTACTACCTCCAGTGGTGGTCTGTGTACTACCTCCAGTGGTGGTCTGTGTACTACCTCCAGTGATGGTCTGTGTACTACCTCCAGTGGTGGTCTGTGTACTACCTCCAGTGGTGGTCTGTGTACTACCTCCAGTGATGGTCTGTGTACTACCTCCAGTGGTGGTCTGTGTACTACCTCCAGTGATGGTCTGTGTACTACCTCCAGTGATGGTCTGTGTACTACCTCCAGTGGTGGTCTGTGTACTACCTCCAGTGATGGTCTGTGTACTACCTCCAGTGGTGGTCTGTGTACTACCTCCAGTGGTGGTCTGTGTACTACCTCCAGTGGTGGTCTGTGTACTACCTCCAGTGATGGTCTGTGTACTACCTCCAGTGATGGTCTGTGTACTACCTCCAGTGGTGGTCTGTGTACTACCTCCAGTGGTGGTCTGTGTACTACCTCCAGTGGTGGTCTGTGTACTACCTCCAGTGGTGGTCTGTGTACTACCTCCAGTGATGGTCTGTGTACTACCTCCAGTGTTGGTCTTTGTACTAACTCCAGTGATGGTCTGTGTACTACCTCCAGTGGTGGTCTGTGTACTGGTCTGTGTACTACCTCCAGTGATGGTCTGTGTACTACCTCCAGTGTTGGTCTGTGTACTACCTCCAGTGATGGTCTGTGTACTACCTCCAGTGTTGGTCTGTGTACTACCTCCAGTGGTGGTCTGTGTACTACCTCCAGTGGTGGTCTGTGTACTACCTCCAGTGGTGGTCTGTGTACTACCTCCAGTGATGGTCTTTGTACTACCTCCAGTGGTGGTCTGCGTACTACCTCCAGTTGTGGTCTGTGAACTACCTCCAGTGGTGGTCTGTGTACTACCTCCAGTGGTGGTCTGTGTACTACCTCCAGTGGTGGTCTGTGTACTACCTCCAGTGGTGGTCTGTGTACTACCTCCAGTGGTGGTCTGTGTACTACCTCCAGTGGTGGTCTGTGTACTACCTCCAGTGGTGGTCTGTGTACTACCTCCAGTGGTGGTCTGTGTACTACCTCCAGTGGTGGTCTGTGTACTACCTCCAGTGGTGGTCTGTGTACTACCTCCAGTGATGGTCTGTGTACTACCTCCAGTGGTGGTCTGTGTACTACCTCCAGTGGTGGTCTGTGTACTACCTCCAGTGGTGGTCTGTGTACTACCTCCAGTGGTGGTCTGTGTACTACCTCCAGTGTTGGTCTGTGTACTTCCTCCAGTGGTGGTCTGTGTACTACCTCCAGTGGTGGTCTGTGTACTACCTCCAGTGGTGGTCTGTGTACTACCTCCAGTGATGGTCTGTGTACTACCTCCAGTGGTGGTCTGTGTACTACCTCCAGTGATGGTCTGTGTACTACCTCCAGTGGTGGTCTGTGTACTACCTCCAGTGGTGGTCTGTGTACTACCTCCAGTGATGGTCTGTGTACTACCTCCAGTGGTGTGTACTCTGTGTACTACCTCCAGTGGTGGTCTGTGTACTACCTCCAGTGATGGTCTGTGTACTACCTCCAGTGGTGGTCTGTGTACTACCTCCAGTGATGGTCTGTGTACTACCTCCAGTGATGGTCTGTGTACTACCTCCAGTGGTGGTCTGTGTACTACCTCCAGTGATGGTCTGTGTACTACCTCCAGTGGTGGTCTGTGTACTACCTCCAGTGGTGGTCTGTGTACTACCTCCAGTGGTGGTCTGTGTACTACCTCCAGTGATGGTCTGTGTACTACCTCCAGTGATGGTCTGTGTACTACCTCCAGTGGTGGTCTGTGTACTACCTCCAGTGGTGGTCTGTGTACTACCTCCAGTGGTGGTCTGTGTACTACCTCCAGTGGTGGTCTGTGTACTACCTCCAGTGATGGTCTGTGTACTACCTCCAGTGTTGGTCTGTGTACTACCTCCAGTGATGGTCTGTGTACTACCTCCAGTGGTGGTCTGTGTACTACCTCCAGTGATGGTCTGTGTACTACCTCCAGTGTTGGTCTGTGTACTACCTCCAGTGATGGTCTGTGTACTACCTCCAGTGTTGGTCTGTGTACTACCTCCAGTGGTGGTCTGTGTACTACCTCCAGTGGTGGTCTGTGTACTACCTCCAGTGGTGGTCTGTGTACTACCTCCAGTGATGGTCTGTGTACTACCTCCAGTGGTGGTCTGCGTACTACCTCCAGTTGTGGTCTGTGTACTACCTCCAGTGGTGGTCTGTGTACTACCTCCAGTGGTGGTCTGTGTACTACCTCCAGTGGTGGTCTGTGTACTACCTCCAGTGGTGGTCTGTGTACTACCTCCAGTGGTGGTCTGTGTACTACCTCCAGTGGTGGTCTGTGTACTACCTCCAGTGGTGGTCTGTGTACTACCTCCAGTGGTGGTCTGTGTACTACCTCCAGTGGTGGTCTGTGTACTACCTCCAGTGATGGTCTGTGTACTACCTCCAGTGGTGGTCTGTGTACTACCTCCAGTGGTGGTCTGTGTACTACCTCCAGTGATGGTCTGTGTACTACCTCCAGTGTTGGTCTGTGTACTTCCTCCAGTGGTGGTCTGTGTACTACCTCCAGTGGTGGTCTGTGTACTACCTCCAGTGGTGGTCTGTGTACTACCTCCAGTGATGGTCTGTGTACTACCTCCAGTGGTGGTCTCTGTACTACCTCCAGTGGGGGTCTGTGTACTACCTCCAGTGGTGGTCTGTGTACTACCTCCAGTGGTGGTCTGTGTACTACCTGCAGTGGTGGTCTGTGTACTACCTCCAGTGGTGGTCTGTGTACTACCTCCAGTGGTGGTCTGTGTACTACCTCCAGTGGAGGTCTGTGTACTACCTCCAGTGGAGGTCTGTGTACTACCTCCAGTGGTGGTCTGTGTACTACCTCCAGTGGAGGTCTGTGTACTACCTCCAGTGGAGGTCTGTGTACTACCTCGAGAGGTGGTCTGTGTACTACCTCCAGTGATGGTCTGTGTACTACCTCCAGTGGTGGTCTGTGTACTACCTCCAGTGGTGGTCTGTGTACTACCTCCAGTGTTGGTCTGTGTACTACCTCCAGTGGTGGTCTGTGTACTACCTCCAGTGATGGTCTGTGTACTACCTCCAGTGGTGGTCTGTGTACTACCTCCAGTGGTGGTCTGTGTACTACCTCCAGTGATGGTCTGTGTACTACCTCCAGTGGTGGTCTGTGTACTACCTCCAGTGGTGGTCTGTGTACTACCTCCAGTGGTGGTGTAGGTCTGTGTACTACCCCCAGTGGGGGTGTAGGTCTGTGTACTACCTCCGGTGATGGTGTAGGTCTGTGTACTACCTTCAGTGATGGTGTAGATCTGTGTACTACCTCCAGTGATGGTGTTGGTCCGTATACTGCCTCCAGTGGTGGTGTAGGTCTGTGTACTACCCCAAGTGGTGGTGTAGATCTGTGTACTACGTCCAGTGGTGGTGTAGGTCTGTGTACTATCTCCAGTGGTGGTGTAGGTCTGTGTACTTCCTCCAGTGATGGTGTAGGTCTGTGTACTAACTCCAGTGGTGGTGTAGTAGATTTGTGTACTACCTCCAGTGATGGTGTAGTAGGTCTGTGTACTACCTCCAGTGGTGGTGTAGAAGGTCTGTGTACTACCTCCAGTGATGGTGTAGTAGGTCTGTGTAATACCTCCAGTGGTGGTGTAGAAGGTCTGTGTAATACCTCCAGTGGTGGTGTAGTAGGTCTGTGTAATACCTCCAGTGGTGGTGTAGTAGGTCTGTGTAATACCTCCAGTGATGGTGTATAAGGTCTGTGTACTACCTCCCGTAATGGTTTAGAAGGGCTGTGTACTATCTCCAGTGGTGGTATAGGTCTGTGTACTACCTCCAGTGGTGGTGCAGGTCTGTGTACTACCTCCAGTGATGGTATATGTCTGTGTACTACCTCCAGTGGCGGTGTAGGTCTGTGCACTACCTCTAGTGGTGTTGTAGGTCTGCGTACTACCTCCAGTGGTGGTGTAGGTCTGTGTACTACCCCCAGTGGTGGTGTAGGTCTGTGTACTACCTCCAGTGATGGTGTAGGTCTGTGTACTACCTTCAGTGATGGTGTAGGTCTGTGTACTACCTCCAGTGATGGTGTAGGTCCGTATACTGCATCCAGTGGTGGTGTAGGTCTGTGTACTACGTCCAGTGGTGGTGTAGGTCTGTGTACTACCTCCAGTGATGGTGTAGGTCTGTGTACTAACTCCAATGGTGGTGTAGGTCTGTGTCCTACCTCCAGTGGTGGTGTAGGTCTGTGTACTACCTCCAGTGGTGGTGTAGGTCTGTGTACTACCCCTAGTGGTGGTGTAGGTCTGTGTACTACCTATAGTGATGGTGTAGGTCTGTGTACTACCTCCAGTGATGGTGTATTAGGTCTGTGTACTACCTCCAGTGGTGGTGTAGGTCTGTGTACTACCCCTAGTGGTGGTGTAGGTCTGTGTACTACCTATAGTGATGGTGTAGGTCTGTGTACTACCTCCAGTGATGGTGTATTAGGTCTGTGTGCTGCCTCCAGTGATGGTGTAGGTCTGTGTACTACCTCCAGTGATGGGGTAGGTCCGTATACTACCTCCAGTGATGGTGTAGGTCTGTGTACTACCTCCAGTGATGGTGTAGTAGGTCTGTGTACTACCTTCAGTGATGGTGCTGTAGGTCTGTGTACTACCTCGAGTGGTGGTGTAGAAGGTCTGTGTACTACCTACAGTGGTGGTGTAGAAGGTCTGTGTACTACCTCCAGTGATGGTGTAGTAGGTCTGTGTACTACCTCCGGTGATGGTGTAGAAGGTCTGTGTACAATCTCCAGTGATGGTGTTGAAGGTCTGTGTACTACCTCCAGTGATGGTGTAGTAGGTCTGTGTACTACCTCCGGTGATGGTGTAGAAGGTCTGTGTACTGTTTCCAGTGATGGTGTAGTAGGTCTGTGTACAATCTCCAGTGATGGTGTAGAAGGTTTGTGTACTACCTCCCGTGGTGGTGTAGAAGGTCTGTGTACAATCTCCAGTGATGGTCTAGAAGGTCTGTGTACTATCTCCAATGATGGTGTAGGTCTGTGTATTATTTCCAGTGATGTAGTAGGGCTGTGTACTATCTCCAGTGATGGAGTAAGAGCACTCTTTATCACCTACAGTTGTGCAAGACAGGTATACAATACCGACAAGATGAAAGTTAAGACACCTGTGCAACATCTGGTTATCTTTGTTGTAGACATTTCGCCATCCAGTGGCTTTATCAATACAGATTCTTGGACATAACAAGAAAACAGAAGAACTATATACAAAAGATGAGGTAATCAGTCCCTCGGCCTTGGAGGTGGTGTTCTAAACACCACCTCCAAGGCTGAGGAACTGATTACCTCATCTTTTGTATATAGTTCTTCTGTTTTCTTGTTATGTCCAAGAATCTGTATTGATGAAGCCACTGGATGGCGAAACGTCTACAATAAAGATATCCAGATGTTGTACAAGTGTCTTAACTTTCATCACCTACAGTGATGGAGTAGCAGAACCCTCTTCCACCTCCAGTGTTGGAGCAACAGCACTCTCTATCACCTCCAGTGATGGAATGACAGCACTCTCTACCACCTCCAGTGATGGAGCAGCAGAACCCTCTACCACCTCCAGTGATGTAGTAACAGTACTCTACCCCCTCCATTGATGGAGTAACAGCACTCTCTACCACCTCCAGTGATGGAGTAACTGGAAATCAATATATTCAATTAAAGAGAGAAATAAAAAAAAAGGAATAAGAAAAGCAAAAAGGGATTATGAGGCTAAGGTCGCAAGGGATTCAAAGACTAACCCAAAAGGATTCTTTCAGGTATACAAAACTAAGATTAGGGACAAGATTGGCCCACTTAAGAATAACTCTGGTCAGATCACTGACAGTGATAAGGATATGTATGAAATTACCAATACCTACTTCCTCTCAGTTTTCACCCGGGAAAATACTAGCGATATTCCTGAGATAATAGATTATGAAGAACAGGACGATAATAAACTATGCACGATTGGGGTAACTAGTGACATGGTCCTCAGACGAATAGAGAAATTAAAACCTAACAAATCTCCAGGCCCTGTTGAACTGTTTGCAAGGGTGTTAAAGGAATGTAAAGAGGAACTTAGCATGCCTTTAGCTAATCTTTTCAACATATCACTTCAGACTGGCATAGTGCCTGATAAGTGGAAAATGGCAAATGTAATCCCTATTTACAAGGCAGGTGACAGGTCCTTGGCTTCGTACTATAGACCAATAAGCCTTACCTCCATAGTGGGAAAATTTATGGAATCAATAATTGCCGAAGCAATTCGTAGCCATCTTGATAGGCACAGATTGATTAATGAATCTCAACACGGTTTTACAAAGGGGCGGTTCTCTGTCTTACGAATTTACTAACACTTTTCACTAAGATATTTGAGGAGGTAGATCATGGTAATGAATATGATATTGTGTATATGGACTTCAGTAAGGCTTTCGATAGAGTTCCACATCAGAGTCTATTGAGGGAACTTAAGGCACACGGAATAGGAGGAGAAATTTTTTCCTGGGTAGAGGCATGGCTGACAAATAGACAGCTGAGAATTTGCATAAATGGGGAGAAATCAGAATAGGGGCACGTTACAAGCGGTGTTCCTCAGGGGTCAGTGTTGGGACCGTTGTTGTTCACAATTTACATAAACGACATAGATGAGGGAATAAATAGCGACATAAGCAAATTTGCTGATGACACCAAAATAGGCCGTCCAATTCATTCAAATGAGGACACTAGAGCACTCGAGGATGATTTGAATAGACTGATGCAATGGTCGGAGAAGTGGCAGATGCAGTTTAATATAGACAAGTGCAAAGTTCTAAATATTGGATAGGCAAATAGCCATGCGACATAAAAACTAAATAATGTAGATCTTGATACTACTGATTGCGAAAAGGATTTAGGAGTTCTGGTTAGCAGTAATTTAAAACCAAGACAACAGTGCATTAGTGTTCGCAATAAAGCTAACAGAATTCTTGGCTTCATATCTAGAAGTATAAATAATAGAAGTCCTCAGGTTGTTCTTCAACTCTATATGTCCTTGGTTAGGCCTCATTTAGATTATGGTGCTCAGTTCTGGTCACCGTATTACAGAATGGATATAAATGCTCTGGAAAACTTACAGAGGAGGATGACAAAGATGATCTCATATATCAGAAATCTTCCCTATGAGGATAGACTGAGGGTCCTGAATCTGCACTCTCTCGGAAGGCGTAGAATTAGGGAGGATATGATCGAGGTGTATAAATGGAAGACAGAAATAAATAAAGGGGATGTAAATAGCATGCTGAAAATTTCCAGCCAAGACAGGACTCGCAGCAATGGTTTCAAGTTGGAAAAATTCAGATTCAGGAAGCATATAGGAAAGTACTGGTTTGGTAACAGAGTTGTGGATGAGAGGAACAAACTCCCGAGTACAGTTATTGAGGAGGAAACGTTGTGTAGTTTTAAAAATAAGTTAGATAAATACATGAGTGGGTGTGGGTGGGTGTGAGTTGGACCAGACTAGCTTGTGCTGCTGGGTCTGGTGCCGTGCTCCTTCCCTGAGTGAAGGCGACCAGACTGGGTGGGTCATTGGACTAATCCGAGGGGAGGAGGACATGGACCTGCTCTGCATAGGTCAGTAGGCCTGTTGCAGTGTTCCTTCTTTCTTATGTTCTTATGTTCCTATGTTCACTCTCCCACCTCCAGTGATGGAGTAACAGCACTCTCTACCACCTCCAGTGATGGAGTAATAGTACTCTACCACCTCCAGTGATGGAGTAACAGCACTCTACCATCTCCAGTGATGGAGGTCCAATGTTGTAACTCGGGTTCGAGTCTCCGTCCATTCAACAGTTTATTCAGTGACAGTCGTTCATTACGACTTGTGTTTATGGAATACATGCCACTGGCGGCTGTAAGAATATATAAATAACTAAAGCTTCTGTGGCTGTGGGATGAGATAGAAGGATCACATTTGGTGCCACTGACACGCCTATGTCACGCACATGCTGCTTCTGAAGTCATCCTATTGTAAACTCTGTGGCTTATTGGTCACCTGCCCACGGTTTGAGCTTCCATCCATCTTTTGGATGGAAAAGAATATATATATTATATATATATATATATATATATATATATATATATATATATATATATATATATATATATATATATATATATATATATATTTAACAAGTCGGCCGTCTTCCACCGAGGCAGGGTGACTCAAAGAGAAAGAAAACCCCCCAAAAAAAGAAAATACTTTCATCATTCAACACTTTCACCTCACTCACACATAATCACTGTTTTTGCAGAGGTGCCCAGAATACAACAGCTTAGAAGTATATACGTATAAAAATACACAATATATCCCTCCAAACTGCTAATATTCCGAAACCTCTCATTTAGAGTGAAGGCATTGTACTTCCCATTTCCAGGACTCAAGTCCGGCTATATAAAATAACCGGTTTCCCTGAATCCCTTCACTAAATATTACCCTGCTCACACTCCAACAGATCGTCATTTTTTTTTCATTTTTTTTTACACTTGATCCACACATCCCCTACCCACTCTAAAACCTTGCTCATCAGTAATCCTACATTCTGTCTTACCTCTAATTCTTTCAGTTATAACCCTACCGTACACTTTTCCTGGTATACTCAGTAAACTTAGTCCTCTATAATTTTTACAATCTCTTTTGTCCCCTTTCCCTTTATATAGAGGGACTATACATGTTCTCCGCGAATCCCTAGGTACCTTCCCCTCTTTCATACATTTATTAAACAAAAATACCAACCACTCCAACACTATCTCCTCCCCTGCTTTTAACATTTCTGTCATGATCCCGTCAGTTCCAGCTGCTTTACCCCCTTTCATTCTACGTAATGCCTCACGTACCTCCACCACACTCACATCCTGCTCTTCTTCACTCCTAAAAGATGATATACCTCCCTGGCTAGTGCATGAAATTACCGCCTCCCTTTCTTCGTTGACATTTAAAAGTTCCTCAAAATATTCTCGCCATCTACCCAATACCTCCATCTCCCCATCTACTAACTCCCCTTCTCTGTTTTTAACTGACAAATCCATTATTACAACCTAGGATTTCAAATGGCCTGTTATCCCAGGTGTAATGGGAGCAAATAAACACAGTAGAAAAAGTTTAGACTTATATTATCCTTCACCAATTTATAACAGCAATGTGTACACTATGTACAGAGATAAGTATAGTGCACTCCACGGTAAGCAAAGCAGAAATAGAAGCCACAAGATAGCAGACCGTGCTTCAACCAGCTCTAGAATGGGAATGACAAGGGCAGACAGGAGAGCGGTATCCACATAACCTCTGCGATTGCCAATCCCACCTTCTTATTGGCTAGAACCTGGTCACTAGTTGAACGATGGGGCCCCATCATCAACTCTTAGCAACCTGGTTCGCTGGTTGGGGGAGATAGCCTGTAAATGAGGGTGTGTCCATGCGCCGAATAAAGGTTACGTACTCTTTGCATGCCACATCCATACTTTCTCTAGGCTTTCTTAACTTGTTTAACTCACTCCAAAATTTTTTCTTATTTTCATTAAAATTCCTTGACAGTGCCTCTCCCACTCTTTCATCCGCTCTCCTTTCGCACTCTCTCACCACTCTCTTCACCTTTCTTTTACTCTCCATATACTCTACTCTTCTTATAACACTTCTGCTTTGTAAAAACCTCTCATAAGCTAACTTTTTCTCTTTTAACACACCCTTTACTTCATCATTCCACCAATCACTCCTCTTTCCTCCTGCGCCCACCCTCCTATAACCACAAACTTCTGCCCCACATTCTAATACTGCATTTTTAAAACTATTCCAACCCTCTTCAACCCTTCCCCCTACTCATACGTGCACCAGTCCACCTTTCTGCCAATAGTTGCTTATATTTCACCCGAACTTCCTCCTCCCTTAGTTTATACACTTTCACCTCCCTCTTACTTGTTGTTGCCATTTTCCTCTTATCCCATCTACCTCTTACTCTAACTGTAGCTACAACTAGATAATGATCCGATATATCAGTTGCCCATCTATAAACGTGTACATCCTGGAGCCTACCTTTTATCCACTAATACATAATCTAACAAACTACTTTCATTACGTGCTACATCATACCGTTACACCAATACATAAAGGTGGTGACCCTACAGATGTAAACAACTATAGGCCAATATCAAACTTACCATTGCTATCCAAAATCTTCGAGAAACTCGTGCACAGGAGATAATATTCATTTATAACGTCACAAAACATACTCAACCCCTGCCAATTTGGATTCAGGAAAAATAAAAGCACTAATGATGCAATTATAAAAATGCTAGACCTGCTTTACACAACATTGGAAAATAAGGAATATCCGCTAGGAATTTTTATTGACCTAAGAAAAGCGTTTGGCACAGTAGACCACGGCATCCTACTCCACAAACTTGACCACTATGGTATAAGAGTCCATGCGCTTGCATATTTTAAATCTTACCTTTCTAATAAGTATCAGTATGTCACCAATAAGGACACATCCTCATCAATACGGCCACTTGATACTGGAGTTCTGCAGGGAAGTGTCCTTGGACCCCCTGCTCTTCCTCATTTACATCAATGATCTTCCAAACATATCTCAACACCTGAAACCCATTCTCTTTGCTGACGACACGACTTATGTCATCTCCCACCCTAATCTTGCCACCCTCAACACCATTGTTAACGAGGAGCTGCTCAAAATATCGACTTGGATGACAGCCAATAAACTTACACTTAACACTGACAAAACCTACTATATTATGTTTGGTAGCAGAGCAGGTGTTGCACAACTTAACATTAAGATCGACAACACTCTAATTGCCAGACATAATGAGGGCAAATTCCTTGGCCTATACCTCGACAACAACCTAAATTTCAGCACCCATATCCAACTTATAACAAAAAAAGTATCCAAAACGGTGGGGATCCTCTCTAAGATACGATACTACGTGCCACAAACTGCCCTTCTCACACTATACCATTCACTTATATATCCATACCTCACCTATGCTATCTGTGCTTGGGGTTCAACTGCAGCAACACACCTAAAGCCAATAATAACCCAACAAAAAGCCGCAGTAAGAATAATCACTAAATCCCATCCCTGGCAACACACCCTCCCACTCTTCATAGATCTAAACTTACTCCCTGTTCAGAACATCCACACTCACTACTGTGCAATCTATATCTATAGGACCTTAAGTTCCAATATTAACCTTGACCTAAAACGCTTTCTTGATAGTTGTGACAGGATCCACAGGCATAACACCAGACACAAACATCTCTATGACATACCCCGTGTTCGACTAAACCTTTACAAAAATTCAATGTATTTCAAAGGACCTAAAATCTGGAACATCCTACCTGAAAACTCTAGAACTGCAGACACATTCATCACTTTAAAACTACAGTTAGAAAACATCTTATCTCCCTGATCCACCCCGACAACTAACTACATGATAATCACCTGGTGGTTCAAAATTACACTCACTCACCCACTGACTATAAACCCAGAAATAATAATCTTAAAATAAATCCTAACTAGTCATAAGTTTGCCTATGTTACTCAAATATAGACACCTTGTATTGTGCCAAAACAAAAGCATTCACATTGCTAAACTCAAAATTATGATGTAGTCACTTAGCCTTAATACTATAATCTGTAAGGACTTAATGTTAAGAATTAATCTAAGTCTGCTCGAAATGCCTAGCCACGCTAGGTGTCCTAGTGGCCCCCTCTGTAATTAGTATTTTATAACATGTAAACCACACAATACCCAAAATCTGTAAACCCCACATTGTAACCATTATAGAAAATAAACTTGAATTGAATTGAATTGTATATCTATTTATCCTCTTTTTCATAAAATATGTATTACTTATTACCAAACCTCTTTCTACACATAGCTCAATGAAAGGCTCCCTATTACAACCCAGGATTCCAAATGGCCTGTTATCCCGGGTGTAATGGGAGCAAAATAAACACAGCAGAAAAAGTTTAGACTTATATTATCCTTCACCAATTTAGAACAGCAATATGTACACTATGTACAGTGATAAGTATAGCGCACTCCACGGTAAGCAAGGCAGAAATAGAAGCCACAAGATAGCAGACCGTGCTTCAACCAGCTCTAGAATGGGAATGACAAGGGCAGACAGGAGAGAGGTACCCACATAACCTCTGCGATTGCCAAAACCATCTTCTTATTGGCTAGAACCTGGTCACTAGTTGAACGACGGGGCCCCATCATCAACTCTCAGCAACCTGGTTCGCTGGTTGGGGGAGATAGCCTGTAAATGAGGGTGTGTACATGCGCCGAATAAAGGCTACGTACTCTTTGCATGCCACACCCCCACCCCGAGAAGGCTCAGGATTAGGCTGCCATCTCCCAGTGGTAACCGTGCCGCCATGGCACAAAATAATGGGACCGCCTTTCCTCTCCACCATCCAACTCTTAGATAGAGCTCAGCTTCTCTCGTGACAAAAAGCCAAACCCTAAACTCAAAGTGAGACAGCAGTCAGTCAGGCTAGCATAGGTCCAAGATACAGGCGGACGGTAGCCCGCATCCCCTCACTAAAAAAAAAAATCCCACACCAGGGGATAAAAAAAAGAGCGTGAAAAGAGGTTACCACAAATAACATCCTAACCTAAATAAATAAAAATATTAGACTCTAGATAATGAGTCCGCCAACACATTTTCTTTGCCGGCAATATAATTAATTCTGAGTGAGTGTGGTTGCAATCTTAGCGTCCAGCACATGAGCCTTGTGTTGTGGTTCTTCATGGCTTGGAGATATACTAGAGGATTGTGATCACTGTAGACTGTGACCACCTGCGATGTCTGGCCCACATAAACATCGAAATGCTCCAAAGCCAGTATCAGCGCGAGGGCTTCTTTTTCAATGGTAGAGTAAGCCCTCTGATGTGGCTGGAACTTGGCTGAAAAGCATGCTACAGGCTGCAACTCCTCATTCTCGATTTGTAATAGTACTGCCCCAACCCCAGACTCACAAGCATCAACCTGTAATGAAAAAGGTTTGGAGAAGTCTGGAGACAAGAGAATGGGTGCAGTACACAATATTCTTTTTGCTTTATTAAAAGCAGTGTTACAGTCTGAGGTCCAATTAAAGGGAACTTTGTAACTGGTAAGAGAGGTAAGAGGGGCTACAATATCTGAGAAATTCTTACAGAATCTTATGTAAAATCCTATCATGCCTAGGAAACGTTGAAGAGATTTCCTATCATGAGGAACTGGATAATCTTTAATAGCAAGAACTTTAGCAAGTTTAGGTGCAACTTTACTACTACCTACTTCATGGCCTAGAAAAGTGACAGTGGCCTGGCCAAAGGAAGATTTAGATAAATTAACTGTTAAATGGGAACTCTGAAAGGTCTCAAAAAGAGCCTTAAGTCTAAGGTGTTGATCCCAAGTATCAGACACCACAACAATAGGTACGCTGCCGTGCCTTCAAGTCCTTTAATAGCCTGATGGATAAGTTTCTGGAATGAAGAGGGGGAATTTTTCATTCCGAAGGGGGTAACTGTGTATTGATAATGACCTTCTGGAATTACGAAGGCAGAGATTTCCTTCGCCTTATTCGTCAAAGGTACCTGATAGTAACCTTTTAGGAGATCTAACTTGGACACAAAAATAGCCTTGCCCACAAAGTCAATTACGTCATCCAGACGAGGAAGAGGGTAAGCATCTGTAATTGTGACCTCATTCACCTTACGGTAGTCTGTACACATACGAAACCCTCCATCAGCCTTCTTCACAAGAATGCACAGTGAAGCCCATGGACTAGATGACTCCTCCACTAAACCATGCTTTAACAAAAATTCTACTTCCTGCTGAAGTAGCCTCTGCTTTTCAGGATTAGCTCTGTAGGGGGAGAGTTTAATTGGTTTAGAGTTTCCCACATCTACATCATGATAACCTAACGTACATTTTTTCGGCACATCCGAAAAAATATTAGGATATGACTGTAGAAGCTCAGTTAAATTTGTTGCTTGCGTTTCAGATAGTCCCTCCATTAAAGGGCTAGGATCCTTGAGGAGGACAGAATTTGAAAGTTTAATATTAATTTCAGAGATAGAGTGCAAAGAATCAGAGTTGTCCTCAGAGGTAGAGGACAGAGTCATTACTGGGACTGTATCTGGTGTATGAAAAGATTTAAATTGATTGATGTGGTAAATTTTAGTTTTTGAGGTCTTATCAATGGGAGCTACCACATAATTTACATCAGATAATCTACTTACAATCTGCATAGGTCCCGTAAATTTAGCTTTCAAGGTGTGGCCAGGTATAGGTTCCTGCACCAACACCTTGTCTCCTGGATGGAAGGAGCGGAATTGTGCACTTCTGTCATACCTCTGTTTCATCTTACTTTGAGCTGTCTTTAGGTTAGCCTTGGCTAACGTCTTCTCCCATCCATCCTTCTTTGAGCACCCGAAGAGGACCTCGTACATTGTGCCCAAAGATCAGCTCAAACGGACTATACCCTGTAGACTCTTGCACCGTTTCTCGTACTGAGAACAGCAATAAAGGTAGTGATTCATCTCAGTCTGTAGGAAAGTGCATGCAAAAAGTTCTCATCATAGTTTTTAACGTCTGATGGAATCTTTCCAAGGCGCCTTGGGACTGAGGATGATAGGCAGTGGATAAGTTGTGGATTATCCCTAACCTAGTTAATACTTCTCTAAATGCTTTGGCAGTAAAGTTAGTACCTTGATCACTTTGAATAGTTTTAGGAATGCCAAAACAAGAAATGAATTTTGTTAAAGCTTTGAGAATAGCTTTAGTATTAATACTGCGCATGGGAATTGCTTCAGGATATCTGGTTACTTTATCCATAATCGTAAATAAATATTGATTTCCAGACTTTGACCTAGGTAGTGGACCTACACAATCTATAATTAAATCTGCAAAAGGTTCTCCATCAGCAGGTATAGGTTGGAGAGGTGCAGGTTTAATGGAATGTCCAGGTTTCCCTACTTGCTGACATTCTCGGCAACACCTAATATGATTCTTCACATCTTTCTTTAATTTTGGCCAATAAAATTCTTTTGTGATTCTATACAAGGTTTTAGTAATTCCTAAGTGACCTCCTAATGAAGTATTATGAGCTATATTTAATATTTGAGATCTAAACTTGGTTGGAACCACTAACCTGTCATACAATTGCCGGCCCTCTATCTCCTTACCAGTCTCAGTGCAGATCAAATAATCGTTTTTAACTTCATACCTGACCGGATGACCCAAAGAGGATTTACCCATGGCTGCCTCAAAAGCGAATTTTAAAGAAGGGTCTTTTCGTTGTTCCTCCCGGAAGGACAGTCCCTCGGGCATGGAAACAGAGACATCTGGTAATCCTGCAACCTGGGAATAGGAAGGCTTGATCAGGGTCTGTTCACTTGATTTACGAGGCTCCGGCCGGTGTGCCTCATAAAACAACGTGGCTATTCCGAGATCGGAGTCGTCCAAGGATAGGTCAACATTCTCTCCAGAAAACCCTTGGGATGTTGCCCGAGTTATGGCCAACACCGGAGAAGAATTACTCATTATAGGTTCAGGACACGCACTAACAGTAGTAATGTTATTACCTAGTAATAACATGGCATCTTTCATGGGGAATCCTTTTGAGACACCTACAGTCAAGTACCCAGTGTAATATTTGCACTGTACATAAATTTTATGCAAAGGAACAGAATATATAGCTCTTCCAAATGCTTCCAATAAAACAGAGGAATTCAAGGAAGTGTTCTCTGAAAGGGGTAATATTCCTTCTCTTACAAGTGAGCAATATGCTCCAGTATCTCTAAAGGTCTTTACTTCAGTTGTTTCTGAGTTTTCCTGAAGGGAAATGAGACTCTTGCAATAATAAGGGGCCATACCTTTTTCTACTTCTCTAGGGGACATGTTACTAGGGATATTAGAGATTTTCCCAATGGGTTGGGGTTTATGGGGGCAGTTGGGACGGATGTGACCTACTTTGTTACAGAGGAAGCAGACGACAGGCTTGCCCTTTACTCCCTGCTGACGTTGCAAATGGTGTCGTTCTGGCTGGTGTCTCTCTGGATACTGTTGTCGAGATGCACCATGAGTAGTTTGCCTCTCCGCAGGTAGACCATATGTTGAGAAGCGTGGCTCACCAGGTGACTTAGTTGGCTGACGTAGACGTTCTCCCTCCGGCTGGCACTTCATTCTCCAAGGTTGACGATCTCTGCTCATGCCAGGCTGTTGAAAAGAGAGGCGGGACCGCTCGGACAAGGAGCGGTTAGTTTCGAAGGTATCAGCCAACCTGGCTGCCTCCAATGCAGTGGTTAAGTCACGATCCTGCAGAAAGACTCGAACCTCTGGTCCCACAGACTCCAGCAGGTTATCAATCAGAATAAGCTGTATCAGCTCCTCAAAGGTAGAGACACCACTTGCTTTATACCAGCTGGTAAAAGCTTTGGTTTGCTGTCTCACAAAGTCCACAAGGGATTGACCAAGCTGCCGCCTGCTTAATTTAAAAATCTTTCTATATTTGGCTGGGATACATGTATATGCTCCCAACACTGTGGTCTTCATTACTTTATAATCAGAAAATTCAGCGTCATTTAATGCTGACGTAAATTCCTGTGCCTTACCCAATAATGCTGTATGAACCAACGATGCCCAATGCTGTTCCGGCCACCTCAAGGCTCGAGCCTGATTTTCGAAGCTTTCGAGAAATTGTTCTGGTTCGGCCTCATTGAAGCGGGGAACAAGCTGTACGGCTTTTTGTAAACTAAAATCATTTACAGAATGCGAAAACTGCCTCCTTTCTCTTTCCCTATCAAATTCTTCTCTTGCGAATGCTCTCTGTTCCCTAGTTTGCTCAAGATTGATTTTTGCCAGCTCAAGTGCCAACGACGCTGATTCACCTTGAGACAACCCAGCTGCACTATACTGACCATTTTGCTCCGTAGGTGTATCATCTTCCTCCTGCGAGAACATAGTAGTTTTTGCCCTAGCTCCCGTAGAGGGAGGAGTCTGATGTGCCATCTCTTCTTCTATAAGTTTGTCAGCAATCAGTGAACGCAGTTGCGCTGCTGTGAGAGTGCGTTTGTATTTAATGCCAATGGAACGAGCAATTTTCCAACAACGCTGTAGGGACAATTTAGGTAGGCTATGCAAAGTATATGCCGACACCAGACGTCTGACTCGTCTAGGTGGCATAAGTTATTCGCTATGCACAGTACGATTGCAGAATACCCCAACGTAACACGTTAATTTGCAGAACACGCTTAGCTATGCACAGTACGATTGCAGAATACGCATACAAGCAAAACCGACTGCAAAATTCTCCACACCGAACAGGCTAGTAACAACTGACACGCAAAATTTGTAAAGCAATGCCAGACATCTACACTCTTCTAGAAGATTGACCGTAGCGAAGCGAGCACACCGAACAAGCTAGTAGCGAGCTGTTGAACGATCACACAATAGCAAGGCTGACCATAACAGTAACTGACACCCAAAATTTGTAAAGCGTAGGTCAAGCTAATGCAATGCCAGACAGCAAGCTGCACAATGTTCCTGCTACGAGCTTCACCCTAAGCTCAACCGTTTCTCTAAGTCCAGCTCCAGCTCTCGGACAGGCTACCCATATTACAACCCAGGATTCCAAATGGCCTGTTATCCCGGGTGTAATGGGAGCAAAATAAACACAGCAGAAAAAGTTTAGACTTATATTATCCTTCACCAATTTAGAACAGCAATATGTACACTATGTACAGTGATAAGTACAGTGCACTCCACGGTAAGCAAGGCAGAAATAGAAGCCACAAGATAGCAGACCGTGCTTCAACCAGCTCTAAAATGGGAATGACAAGGGCAGACAGGAGAGTGGTACCCACATAACCTCTGCGATTGCCAAAACCATCTTCTTATTGGCTAGAACCTGGTCACTAGTTGAACGACGGGGCCCCACCATCAACTCTTAGCAACCTGGTTCGCTGGTTGGGGGAGATAGCCTGTAAATGAGGGTGTGTACATGCGCCGAATAAAGGTTACGTACTCTTTGCATGCCACACTCCCCATTTTCATTTATCCCTGGCAACCTAAATTTACCTACTACTCCCTCCACCACATTTTTTCCCACTTTAGCATTAAAATCTCCAACTACAAGTACTCTCACACTTGGTTCAAAACTCCCCACGCAATTACTCAACATTTCCCAAAATCTCTCTCTCTCCTCTATACTTCTCTCTTCCCCAGGTGCATAAACGCTTGCAATAACCCACTTCTCACATCCAACCTTTATTTTACTCCACATAATCCTTGAATTAATACATTTATAGTCCCTCTTTTCCTGTCATAGATTATCCTTCAACATTTTATATATATATATATATATATATATATATATATATATATATATATATATATATATATATATATATATAAACATTATTTGTCAGTCCATAGCAGAATTCGACTCTAGACACTCCGCATCAAAGTACGTAGTACTTAAGTCACTCTGCCCAGTACTTACACACATACACTAGTATCAGCAGTTAGTTATAATAACCAGTGTCAGCACCAACACACTGTGTTATCCTCCTCCACTGGACATAGCACCTCGGCAGAAGCAAGGGGCGTCCAGGAGAGATTCTAACCTCTTAGTGCTATGTTATTATATCTTGGGCTTGTAATCTATGTCATGGTAGCTGCCGGGGAATGGAAGGCAGGCCAGCATTACCACTCTGGCGGCCAGGCACCTTCTGCCTGTTGCATATGAGAAAAAAAATAATGATGGTAAACTGTGTAGCAGACGTTAGGAACGATGCAGGGAAGGGCTACAGGATGAGCTTAGGTCGGGGTGAATTTGGGACTGATATAGGTAATTCGGAAATTTCTTTGTCTGGTTTTAGCCATGTGATGATCAGCTTAATCAAGCTTACGGTGGGTTTTACATAGTCCTTGGCTGGCTTACGGGTGAGGTAAAAAATATGTTAGATTTTTTCTCTATTTGTTTCTCTATTATGCTTGTCAGAATCATTGGCCAGTCAAACCACACAGGAGGGTAATTAGGGCTGCATGTCACCTGTGTGTCACCACTCACCAATACCTTAACCCCTAAAACAGGGACTAAAGTAAACTGCAATAATACACAAATATACTACATCTCTCTGTGAGCATACACTCAATTGCATAGGTATTAAATGCGGACTTCTGAAATAAATATGTTTTTAACAAACTGAGTAACATTTCCTTTTCCCATATACGTCTGCTGGGGAAGATTTTGACTCTCCTCATAATTATGGAAATTAATGCGGCTTCTTTGGAAACCACAAATTTTTTTTTGAGTATACGACTTATGTTCAACAAACAGGATTGTTAATGCAATATAGATTTGAACTCTTGTTTTGCAGTAATTTTTTCCTACTTATTGTCTTATTTAAAAACAGAATAGAATATACAAAAACTAGATTGTTCACCTTCCACTGCATAAAAAAAATCATTGGAGAAATTAAAGTTGCTCTGTGCGGTATGTGAACAGAAACGTGTGTTAGTTTCTGGACAATATGTAGAGGGTAAGGAATGAACATTGTAATTTAGGGAAATAGAATTAAGAGTCAGTTCCGTGCATGAATTTTGGTAGAGTTTGAGTATGTGGGGTTTTCATGTTATGGGAGAGCGAGGTCTTGAATGGTATACTGGTGAGACACTCGGCTGAGTAAGCCATAGAGAATCAGGCCCTGATGGAGAATGCCAGGTGGCACTCAACCCAGAAAGTGCCACTCAACCTAGAGAGTGGCACTCAACCTAGAAAGTGACCACAGACACTCAGTTTTCTACTACATTGGTATATCAGTGTTGAAAGTGTATATTTTATATGTATTATTATTAGATTTGTAAGGCTTATCTTGTACACTGTATTTTTAAGTAATGCTACAAAATTTATAGGAATTACAATGCTAATAGTAATTCCTATAGCGGTGTAGTGCAGGATCTGCTTAGTTCATTTTACGCAGTTCATTTTGTTCAGGGAGGTGGACGTGACCACTTTCCAAGCTTAAGATCACTTTTCTCTATTGGTTGAGACCAGTAGGGGGTTGTGGCCTTCTCACACATGTCACATCTGTGTGTCATTTATTCTTTGTCACAAAATATTGTGGTGGACGATGTTTCTGTGATAATTACTCGCTCACAGCTGCTTCTCAGAATATTCTGTAAATCGTTTTGAGTGGAGGATTGGCTCCCCTCTCTCTTTCTCTCTCTCACTCTGTGTCCTTCGTAGTTTTTCTCTAGTTCAGTGTGGAAGTGCTGCTGTTGGCTGGTTGATTCGTCTCTTCTTTTTACTTCGAAGAGTTCTATATGGTTTCATTTAACTTTACACATCTAGGATGGTAAGTAAGAGTGTGTACTGGTTTTATTTCACAAGGATTTTATTTAAGATCTGTGAGTCTGTCTTGTGGATGGTTATAGGACATTCCTGTCATGATTCCTTTCTGTCCAGAGTTAGGCTCAAGATATACTGTGTTTTTGGTTATCTGTGCACTGTCATAGTTAGGGCACACGGGAATTACATTGTTTATCATTGTATTTGCGACTTTGGTTTTAAAAACCTTTGTAGGTAATTGACTGCCTTTATTACTGTTCCCTGTTAGCTCTTGTTGGTACCCCGTGGCCTGGTGGCTAAAGTTTTAGCCTTACACGGCTAGGTCCGGGTTCGATTCCCGGCAAGGGTAGAAACATTGAGCGTGCTTCTTTACACCAGTTATCTATGTCCCCCATCAGTAAAATGAGTACCTGGTGTTAGTTGACTGGTGTGGGTCGCATCCTGGGACAAAACTGACCTAATTTGTCAGAAATACCCAGCATAACAAGCGGCTTTCTATATAGTAGTATGCCATTGATGTCAGCTATGGTCTGTATACCTTGTACATGTACTTGTAGTAAATCAAGATATTATATTATTATTATTATTATTATTATTATTATTATTATTACTGTCTCATAGTGTACTTGGCGTCTAAAGTATTCACTCAAATATTGTAACTGGCAAAATTATAACGTTTTCTAAGGATCTGAGACGCGAGAACACATTTTTCGTTTACTAAGAATTACTATTTCAAGTCTTAATATATGTAGGTACGTATCTAACCCTAGTGTTGTAAACCATTTTGGTTCAGTGTTGACATGTAATGTTTCACCTTCCTGGACGTATTTTGAAGGTTAATTTTAGTACTCGGGTTTAACCTTCCAGGTAAAACATTAATGTGGAAATTATTATAAATATTTATTATGTCTTACATTCATTGTGATTAAGATAGTGGAAACCATGGCAGTGACACTGGTATAAATATGTAGTAGTATAAATATATGAAATACACAAACTTACTCTCTCTCTCTCTCACTCTCTCTCTCTCTCTCTCTCTCACACACACACACACACACACACACACACACACACACACACACACACACACAGGAGACAGACTCACAGCACAAAATTACAGGCCAGTGTCACTGGTATGCATGCAAAATCATGGAGAAGATTATCAGGAGAAGAGTGGTGGAGCACCTAGAAAGGACTGAGCTGATCAATGACAACCAGCATGGGTTCAAGGGCGGGAAATCCTGTGTTACGAACCTACTGGAGTTCTATGACAAGGTGACGGCAGTAAGGCAAGAGAGACAGGGGGGGGGTAGCTAGATTGCATTTTCTCGGACTGTAAAAAGGCTTTTGACACAGTTCCACACAAGAGATTAGTGCAAAAGCTGGGGAACCTGGCAGGGATAACAGGGAAGGCACTGCTGTAGATCGGAGAATAGCCGACAGGAAGGCATCAGCGAGTACGTGACAAGGTGTCACTGGTCTTACGACCAGTGCTGTTTCTGGTATATGTGAATGGTGTCCCTTTTTGCAGACGCTTTGAAGCTAATGAGAAGAGTTCAGTCGGATGAGGATCAGGAAGTATTACAAAGGGACCTAGACAGGCTGCAAACTTGGTTCAGCAACTGGCTCCATCAAGTGCAACGTCCTGAAGATCAGGGAAGGGCAAAGAAGACCTCAGACAGAGTTCAGTGCCGGGGGCCAAAGCCTGCATACCTCACTCAAGGAAAATGATCATGGGTTGAGTATAATACCGAGCACATCTCCTGAGCCTCACATCAACCAAATAACTGCTGCACCATATGGGCAGTAAGGATTCGCTCAGGACTCTGTACACAGTTTACGTCAGACCCATACTGGAGTATGCAGCACCAGTTTGGAACCCACACCTGGTAAAGCACGCCAAGAAATTAGGTTAAGGGAAATCGACCTGACGACACTGGAGGACGGGAGAGAGGGGAAAGACATGTTAATGACATAAAATACTGACACAGCAACTAGGGGTCACCTCCAGGGGTCACAATTGGAAATTGAAGACTCAGATGAGTCACAGGGATATTAGGAAGTATTTCTTTCTTTCATATCATAGTCAGGAGGTGGAATAGTCTAGAAAGAGAGGTACTAGAGAGAGGTTAAATACATAGCTTTAAGAAGAGGTATGATAAAACTCATAGAGCAGGGAGAAAGTGGACCTAGTAGAGACCAGTGCAGAGGCGGGGCCAGAAGCTATAACTCGACCCCAGCAGCCACAAATAGGTGAGTACTCATATACTACTTCTCGCACCATGGTGTACCCCAGCATGGTGTACCCCACCATAATGTACCCCAGCATGGTGTACCACAGCATGGTGTACCCCAGCATGGTGTACCCCAGCATGGTGTACAGCAGCATGGTGTACCCCAGCACAATGTACCCCAGCATGGTGTACCCCAGCATGGTGTACCACAGCATAATGTACCCCAGCATGGTGTACCCCAGCATGGTGTACCCCAGCATGGTGTACCCCAGCATGGTGTACCCCAGCATGGTGTACCCCAGCATAATGTACCCCAGCATGGTGTACCACAGCATGGAGTATAAAAGCATGGTGTATCCCAGCATAATGTACCCCAGCATGGTGTACCCCAGCATGGTGTACCCCAGCATGGTGTACCCCAGCATAATGTACCCCAGCATGGTGTACCCAGCATGGTGTACCCCAGCATGGTGTACCCCAGCATGGTGTACAGCACCATGGTGTACCCCAGCATAATGTACCCCAGCATGGTGTACCACAGCATGGTGTACCCCAGCATGGTGTACCCCAGCATGGTGTACCCCAGCATGGTGTACCCCAGCATGGTGTACCCCAGCATGGTGTACCCAGCATACTGTACCCCAGCATGGTGTACCACAGCATGGTGTACCCCAGCATGGTGTACCACAGCATGATGTACCCCAGCATGGTGTACCCAGCATAATGTACCCCAGCATGGTGTACCCCAGCATGGTGTACCCCAGCATGGTGTACCCCAGCATAATGTACCCCAGCATGGTGTACCCAGCATGGTGTACCCCAGCATGGTGTACCCCAGCATGGTGTACCCCAGCATGGTGTACAGCACCATGGTGTACCCCAGCATGGTGAACCCCAGCATGGTGTACCACAGCATAATGTACCCCAGCATGGTGTATCCCAGCATAATGTACCCCAGCATGGTGTATCCCAGCATAATGTACCCCAGCATGGTGTATCCCAGCATAATGTACCCCAGCATGGTGTACCCCAGCATGGTGTACCCCAGCATGGTGTACCACAGCATGGTGTACACCAGCATGGTGTATCCCAGCATAATGTACCCCAGCATGGTGTACCCCAGCATGGTGTACCCCAGCATGGTGTACCCCAGCATAATGTACCCCAGCATGGTGTACCCCAGCATGGTGTACCACAGCATGGTGTTCCCCAGCATGGTGTAATCCAGCATGGAGTACAGCAGCATGGTGTACCCCAGCATGGTGTATCCCAGCATGGTGTACCCCAGCATAATGTACCCCAGCATGGTGTACCCCAGCATGGTGTACCACAGCATGGTGTACCCTAGCATGGTGTACCCCAGCATGGTGTACCCCAGCCTGGTGTACCACAGCAGGTGTACCCCAGCTATGTACCCCAGCATGGTGTACCACAGCATGGTGTACCCCAGCATGGTGTACCACAGCATAATGTACCCCAGCATGGTGTACAGCAGCATAATGTACCCCAGCATAGTGTACCCCAGCATGGTGTACCACAGCATGGAGTATCCCAACATGGTGTACCCCAGCATGGTGTACCCCAGCATAGTGTACCCCAGCATAATGTACACCAGAATGGTGTACAGCAGCATAATGTACCCCAGCATGGTGTACACCAGCATGGTGTACCCCAGCATGGTGTACCACAGCATAATGTACCACAGCATAATGTACCCCAACATGGTGTACCCCAGCATGGTGTACCCCAGCATAGTGTACCCCAGCATAATGTACACCAGAATGGTGTACAGCAGCATAATGTACCCCAGCATGGTGTACACCATCATGGTGTACCACAGCATGGTGTACCCCAGCATGGTGTACCACAGCATGGTGTACCCGAGCATGGTGTACCCCAGCATGGTGTACCCCAGCATGGTGTACCACAGCATGGTCTACCACAGCATAATGTACCCCAGCATGGTGTACCACAGCATAATGTACCCCAGCATGGTGTACCCCAGCATGGTGTACCACAGCATAATGTACCCCAGCATGGTGTACAGCAGCATAATGTACCCCAGCATGGTGTACCCCAGCATGGTGTACCACAGCAAAATGTACCCCAGTATGGTGTACCCAGCATGGTGTACCACAGCATGGTGTACCCCAGCATGGTGTACAGCACCATGGTGTACCCCAGCATAATGTACCCCAGCATGGTGAACCCCAGCATGGTGTACCACAGCATAATGTACCCCAGCATGGTGTACCCCAGCATAATGTACCACAGCATGGTGTACCACAGCATGGTGTACCCCAGCTTAATGTACCCCAGCATGGTGTACCACAGCATAATGTACCCCAGCATGGTGTACCCCAGCATAATGTACCACAGCATGGTGTACCACAGCATGGTGTACCCCAGCTTAATGTACCCCAGCATGGTGTACCACAGCATGGTGTATCCCAGCATGGTGTACCACAGCATGGTGTACCAAAGCATGGTGTACCCCAGCATAATGTACCCCAGCATTGTGTACCACAGCATGGTGTATCCCAGCATGGTGTACCCCAGCATGGTGTACCACAGCATGGAGTATCCCAACATGGTGTACCCCAGCATAGTGTACCCCAGCATAATGTACCAAAGCATGGTGTACAGCAGCATAATGTACCCCAGCATGGTGTACCACAGCATGTTGTACCCCAGCATGGTGTACCACAGCATGGTGTACCCCAGAATGGTGTACCACAGCATCGTCTACCACAGCATAATGTACCCCAGCATGGTGTACCACAGCATAATGTACCCCAGCATGGTGTACCCCAGCATGGTGTACCACAGCATAATGTACCCCAGCATGGTGTACCCAGCATGGTGTACCACAGCATAATGTACCCCAGTATGGTGTACCCAGCATGGTGTACCACAGCATGGTGTACCACAGCATGGTGTACCACAGCATAATGTACACCAGCATGGTGTACCACAGCATAACGTACCCCAGCATGGTGTACCCTAGCATGGTGTACCCCAGTATGGTGTACCACAGCATTATGTACCCCAGCATGGTGTACCCCAGCATGATGTACCACAGCATTATGTACCCCAGCATGGTGTACCCCAGCATGGTGTACCCCAGCATGGTGTACCCCAGCATGGTGTACCCCAGCATGGTGTACCCCAGCATGGTGTACCCCAGCATGGTGTACCCCAGCATAATGTACCCCAGCATTGTGTACCACAGCATGGTGTATCCCAGCATGGTGTACCCCAGCATAATGTACCCCAGCATTGTGTACCACAGCATGGTGTATCCCAGCATGGTGTACCACAGCATGGAGTATCCCAACATGGTGTACCCCAGCATGGTGTACCCAAGCATAGTGTACCCCAGCATAATGTACCAAAGCATGGTGTACAGCAGCATAATGTACCCCAGCATGGTGTACCACAGCATGATGTACCCCAGCATGGTGTACCACAGCATGGTGTACCCCAGCATGGTGTACCACAGCATGGTGTACCCCAGCATGGTGTACCACAGCATAATGTACCCCAGCATGGTGTACCCCAGCATGGTGTACCACAGCATAATGTACCCCAGCATGGTGTACCACAGCATAATGTACCCCAGCATGGTGTACCCCAGCATGGTGTACCCCAGCATGGTGTATCACAGCATGGTGTACCCCAGCATGGTGTACCCCAGCATGGTGTACCACAGCATGGTGTACCCCAGCATGGTGTACCCCAGCATGGTGTACCCCAGCATGGTGTACCCCAGCATAATGTACCCCAGCATGGTGTACCACAGCATAATGTACACCAGCATAGTGTACCACAGCGTTGTGTACCACAGCATAATGTACCCCAGCATTGTGTACCACAGCATAATGTACCCCAGCATTTTGAATCACAGCATAATGTACCCTAGCCTGGTGTACCACAGCATGGTGTACCCCAGCATAATGTACCCCAGCATTGTGTACCAGAGCATGGTGTATCCCAGCATGGTGTACCACAGCATGGTGTACCCCAGCATGGTGTACCCCAGCATAATGTACCCCAGCATTGTGTACCACAGCATGGTGTATCCCAGCATGGTGTACCCCAGCATGGTGTACCACAGCATGGAGTATCCCAACATGGTGTACCCCAGCATAGTGTACCCCAGCATAATGTACCAAAGCATGGTGTACAGCAGCATAATGTACCCCAGCATGGTGTACCACAGCATGGTGTACCCCAGCATGGTGTACCCCAGCATGGTGTACCACAGCATGGTGTACCCCAGCATGGTGTACCACAGCATAATGTACCCCAGCATGGTGTACCACAGCATAATGTACCCCAGCATGGTGTACCCCAGCATGGTGTACCACAGCATGATGTACCCCAGCATGGTGTACCCCAGCATGGTGTACCCCAGCATAATGTACCCCAGCATGGTGTACCCCAGCATGGTGTACCACAGCATGGTGTACCCCAGCATGGTGTACCACAGCATAATGTACCCCAGCATGGTGTACCCCAGCATGGTGTACCCCAGCATGGTGTACCCCAGCATGGTGTACCCCAGCATGGTGTACCACAGCATGGTGTACCCCAGTATGGTGTACCCCAGTATGGTGTACCACAGCATGGTGTACCCCAGCATGGTGTACCCCAGCATGGTGTACCCCAGCATGGTGTACCCCAGCATGGTGTACCCCAGCATGGTGTACCCCAGCATGGTGTATCCCAGCATGGTGTACCCTAGCATGGTGTACCCCAGCATGGTGTACCACAGCATTATGTACCCCAGCATGGTGTACCCCAGCATGGTGTACCCCAGCATGGTGTACCCCAGCATGGTGTACCACAGCATGGTGTACCCCAGCATAGTGTACCCCAGCATGGTGTACCACAGCACAATATACCCCAGAACGGTGTACCACAGCACGGTGTACCACAGCATGGTGTACCACAGCATGGTGTACCCCAGCATGGTGTACCACAGCATGGTGTACCACAGCATGGTGTACCACAGCATGGTGTACCCCAGCATGGTGTACCACAGCATGGTGTACCCCAGCATGGTGTACCACAGCATGGTGTACCCCAGCATGGTGTACCCCAGTATGGTGTACCCCAGCATGGTGTACCACAGCATGGTGTACCCCAGCATGGTGTACCCCAGCATGGTGTACCACAGCATAATGTACCCCAGCATGGTGTACCACAGCATGGTGTACCCCAGCATGGTGTACCCCAGCATGGTGTACCCCAGCATGGTGTACCACAGCATAATGTACCACAGCATGGTGTACCACAGCATAATGTACCCCAGCATGGTGTACCCCAGCATGGTGTACCACAGCATGGTGTACCCCAGCATGGTGTACCACAGCATGGTGTACCCCAGCATGGTGTACCACAGCATAATGTACCCTAGCATGGTGTACCCCAGCATGGTGTACCACAGCATGGTGTACCCCAGCATGGTGTACCACAGCATGGTGTACCCCAGCATGGTGTACCCCAGCATGGTGTACCCCAGCATGGTGTACCCCAGCCCCAGCATGGTGTACCCCAGCATGTACCCCAGCATGTACCACTGCATGGTGTACCCCAGCATGGTGTACCCCATCATGGTGTACCCCATCATGGTGTACCCCAGCATGGTGTACCCCAGCATGGTGTACCCCAGCATGGTGTACCCCAGCATGGTGTACCCCAGCATGGTGTACCCCAGCATGGTGTACCCCAGCATGGTGTACCCCAGCATGGTGTACCCCAGCATGGTGTACCCCAGCACGGTGTACCCCAGCATGGTGTACCCCACCATGATGTACTCCAGCATGGTGTACCCCAGCATGGTGTACGCCAGTATGGTGTGCCACAGCATGGTGTACCCCAGCATGGTATACCACAGCATGGTGTACCCCAGCATGGTGTACCCCAGCATGGTGTAACCCAGCATGGTGTACCACAGCATGGTGTACCCCAGTATGGTGTACCCCAGCATGGTGTACCACAGCATGGTGTACCCCAGCATGGTGTACCCCAGCATGGTGTACCCCAGCATGGTGTACCCCAGCATGGTGTACCCCAGCATGGTGTACCCCAGCATGGTGTACCCCAGCATGGTGTACCCCAGCATGGTGTACCCCAGCATGGTGTACCCCAGCATGGTGTACCCCAGCATGGTGTACCCCAGCATGGTGTACCCCAGCATGGTGTACCCCAGCATGGTGTACCCCAGCATGGTGTACCCCAGCATGGTGTACCCCAGCATGGTGTACCCCAGCATGGTGTACCCCAGCATGGTGTACCCCAGCATGGTGTACCCCAGCATGGTGTACCCCAGCATGGTGTACCACAGCATGGTGTACCCCAGCATGGTGTACCCCAGCATGGTGTACCCCAGCATGGTGTACCCCAGCATGGTGTACCCCAGCATGGTGTACCCCAGCATGGTGTACCCCAGCATGGTGTACCCCAGCATGGTGTACCCCAGCATGGTGTACCCCAGCATGGTGTACCCCAGCATGGTGTACCCCAGCATGGTGTACCACAGCATGGTGTACCCCAGCATGGTGTACCCCAGCATGGTGCTCCCCAGCATGGTGTACCGCAGCATGGTATACACCAGCACGATGTACCCCAGCATGGTGTACCCCACCATGGTGTACTCCAGCATGGTGTACCCCCAGTATGGTGTACCCCAGTATGGTGTGCCACAGTATCGTGTACCCCAGCATGGTATGCCACAGCATGGTGTACCCCAGCATGGTGTACACCAGCATGGTGTACCCCAGCATGGTGTACCACACCATGGTGTACCCCAGTATGGTGTACCCCAGTATTGTGTACCACAGCATGGTGTACCCCAGCATGGTGTACCCCAGCATGTTGTACCCCAGCATGGTGTACCACAGCATGGTGTACCCCAGCATGGTGTACAGCAGCATAATGTACCCCAGCATGGTGTACCCCAGCATGGTGTACCACAGCATGATGTACCCCAGCATGGTGTACCCCAGCATGGTGTACCCCAGCATGGTGTACCCCAGCATGGTGTACCCCAGCATGGTGTACCCCAGCATGGTGTACCTCAGCATGGTGTACCCCAGTATGGTGTTCCCAAGTATTGTGTACCACAACATGGTGTACCCCAGCATGGTGTACCCCAGCATTGTGTACCCCAGCATGGTGTACCACTGCATGGTGTACCCCAGCATGGTGTACAGCAGCATAATGTACCCCTTCATGGTGTACCCCAGCATGGTGTACCACAGCATGATGTACCCCAGCATGGTGTACCCCAGCATGGTGTACCCCAGCATAATGTACCCCAGCATGGTGTACCCCAGCATGGTGTACCACAGCATGGTGTACCCCAGCATGGTGTACCCCAGCATGGTGTACCCCAGCATGGTGTACCCCAGCATGGTGTACAGCAGCATGGTGTACCCCAGCATGGTGTTCCCCAGCATGGTGTACTGCAGCATGTTGTACCCCAGCATGGTGTACCACAGCATGGTGTACCCCAGAATGGTGTACCCCAGCATGGTGTACCCCAGCATGGTGTACCCCAGCGTGGTGTACACCAGCATGGTGTACCACAGCATGGTGTACCCCAGCATGGTGCACCCCAGCATGGTGTACCCCAGCATGGTGTACCCCAGCATGTTGTACCCCAGCATGGTGTAACCCTGTATGGTGTACCACAGCATGGTGTACCCCAGCATGGTGTACCACAACATGGTGTACTGGTTTACCCCTGCATGGTGTACCCCTGCATGGTGTACCCCAGCATGGTGTACCCCAGCATGGTGTACCACAGCATGGTGTATCCCATCATGGTGCACCACAGCATGGTGTACCCCAGCATTGTGTACCACAGCATGGTGTACCCCAGCATGGTGTAAACCAGCATGGTGTACCCCAGCATGGTGTACCCCAGCATGGTGTACCCCAGCATGGTGTACCACAGCATGGTGTACCCCAGCATGTTGTACCACAGCATGGTGTACCCCAGCATGGTGTACCCCAGCATGGTGTACCACAGCATGGTGTACCGCAGTATGGTGTACCCCAGTGTGGTGTATCCCAGCATGGTGTACAGAAGCCTGGTTACCTGGAGGTTACCTGGAGGTTATACCGGGGATCAACGCCCCCGCGGATCGGTCCATGACCAGGTCTCCCGATGGATCAGGGCCTGATCAACTAGGCTGTTACTGCTGGCCGCACGCAGTCCAACGTACGAGCCACAGCCCGGCTGATCCGGCACTGACTTTAGGTATCTGTCGATCTCTCTCTTGAAGGCAGCCAGGGGTTTATTGGCAATTCCCCTTATGCTTGATGGGAGGCTGTTGAACAGTCTTGGGCCCCGGACACTTATGGTGTTTTCCCTTAGTGTACCAATGGCGCCCTTTCCCTGGTCAGCGCCTTCTTTCGTGTATCAGATATTCTAGCACTCCTGAGGAGCTCAGTGACTCTTCGTCGTCTTCTGTAGAGGGAGCGTCTTTCTCTCTCCAGTTTACTCCTGCTCTTCTTCTTTCGTAGGGAAATATGCCTAGAACATGCTTCAGTTGCCAGGAAGTTGATCCTTTCAAGGCATTGTTTTGGATCCATGTCATTTAAGATATCTTCCCAACATGTTTCGCTTAGGACATGGTTTACCTGGTCCCAGTTGATGTTCTTGATGGTGAACCCCAGCATGGTGTACCCCAGCACGGTGTGTCCCAGCTTGGTGTACCCCAGCATGGTGTACCCCAGCATGGTGTACAGAAGCATGTTGTACCCCAGCATGGGGTACCCCAGCATGGTGTACCCCAGCATGGTGTACAGAAGCATGGTATACCCCAGCATGGTGTACCCCAGCACGGTGTGTCCCAGCATGGTGTACCCCAGCATGGTGTACCCCAGCATGGTGTACAGAAGCATGTTGTACCCCAGCATGGTGTACCCCAGCATGGTGTACCCCAGCATGGTGTACCCCAGCATGGTGTACCCCAGCACGGTGTGTCCCAGCATGGTGTTCCCCAGCATGGTGTACCCCAGCATGGTGTACAGAAGCATGGTGTACCCCAGCGAGGGTGTTACCCCAGCACGGTGTATCCCAGCATGGTGTACCCCAGCATGGTGTACCCCAGCACGGTGTACCCCAGCACTGTGTATCCCAGCATGGTGTACCCCAGCATGGTGTACCCCAGCATGGTGTACCCCAGCATGGTGTACCCCAGCACGGTGTGTCCCAGCATGGTGTTCCCCAGCATGGTGTACCCCAGCATGGTGTACAGATGGTGTACCCCAGCATGGTGTACCCCAGCACGGTGGTGTACCTTAGCATGGTATACCCCAGCACGGTGTACCCCAGCATGGTGTACCCCAGCATGGTGTACCCCAGCACGGTGTACCCCAGCACTGTGTATCCCAGCATGGTGTACCCCAGCATGGTGTACCCCAGCATGGTGTACCCCAGCATGGTGTACCCCAGCATGGTGTACCCCAGCATGGTGTACCCCAGCATGGTGTACCCCAGCACGGTGTACCCCAGCATGGTGTACCCCAGCATGGTGTACCCCAGCATGGTGTACCCCAGCATGGTGTACCCCAGCATGGTGTACCCCAGCATGGTGTACCCCAGCATGGTGTACCCCAGCATGGTGTACCCCAGCATGGTGTACCCCAGCATGGTGTACCCCAGCACGGTGTACCCCAGCATGGTGTACCCCAGCATGGTGTACCCCAGCATGGTGTACCCCAGCATGGCGTACCCCAGCATGGTGTACCTCAGCGTGGTGTACCCCAGCATGGTGTACCCCAGCATGGTGTACCCCATCATGGTGTACCCCAGCATGGTGTACCCCAGCATGGTGTACCCCAGCATGGTGTACCCCAGCATGGTGTACCCCAGCATGGTGTACCCCAGCATGGTGTACCCCAGCATGGTGTACCCCAGCATGGTGTACCCCAGCATGGTGTACCCCAGCATGGTGTACCCCAGCATGGTGTACCCCAGCATGGTGTACCCCAGCATGGTGTACCCCAGCATGGTGTACCCCAGCATGGTGTACCCCAGCATGGTGTACCCCAGCATGGTGTACCCCAGCATGGTGTACCCCAGCATGGTGTACCCCAGCATGGTGTACCCCAGCATGGTGTACCCCAGCATGGTGTACCCCAGCACGGTGTACCCCAGCATGGTGTACCCCTGCATGGTGTACCCCAGCATGGTGCATGGTGTACCCCAGCATGGTGTACCCCAGCATGGTGTAGCATGGTGTACCCCAGCATGGCGTACCCCAGCATGGTGTACCCCAGCATGGTGTACCCCAGCATGGTGTACCCCAGCATGGTGTACCCCAGCATGGTGTACCCCAGCATGGTGTACCCCAGCATGGTGTCCCCTAGCACGGTGTACCCCAGCATGGTGTACCCCAGCACGGTGTACCCCAGCACGGTGTACCCCAGCATGGTGTAGCATGGTGTCCCCTAGGTGTACCCCAGCATGGTGTACCCCAGCATGGTGTACCCCAGCATGGTGTACCCCAGCATGTTGTACCCCAGCATTGTGTACCCCAGCATGGTGTACCCCAACATGGTGTCCCCTAGCACGGTGTACCCCAGCATGGTGTACCCCAGCATGGTGTACCCCAGCATGGTGTACTCCAGCACGGTGTACCCCAGCATGGTGTACCCCAGCCTGGTGTACCCCAGCACGGTGTACCACACGTACTGAGCTGCCCACACAGTACTCGCGTCCGCATAATTTTGCTACTGATAAAGCCGACAATTATTGCGATATCCGTACATGTTTTACGATACTTAATTATGTTACTGTATATTCTGCAGACTTAATATCGCAAGATTAAATTTTGATGAATTATGATGGAATTTAGCACGAAATGTTTCTTCAGTTTCGGGTCGCTGTAGGAACCAAAAAAAAAATATTGACACCTGTCGAGATTTCGTAAGGATAATGGTATTAACAACTTTAATAATGATGATAATGATGATGATGATGATGATGATGATGATTGTGATAATAATAATAATAATAATAATAATAATAATAATAATAATAATAATAATAATAATAATAATAATAATAATAATAATAATAATAATAATAATAATAATAATAATAATAATAATAATAATAATAATAATAATAATAATAATAATAATAATAATAATAATAATAATAATAATAATAATAATAATAATAATAATAATAATAATAACCACAACAATACTAAATAAAATTAATGAAGATAATTATTTTATTTTTATTAAAATAATTATTTTATTCATCGGGAAATGCTAAACCTGTAAGGATCAGACAGTGACAGGAAAAATGTTAAGTTATCAGGTTTACTCCTAAATCTTCGGATCAAGAGCCCTTTTGAAGACAAAAACCAGAAGGATATGAGGAGAGGCTAGAGGAGGCAGACGTGACGACTGTACAGAACAGAAGGACTAGAAATGACATGACTGTTAGTTGAATATCTTTATTATGCTCCCCATAACCATGTCAAAGACGTGACTGACTTGCAAAATACCGAGAGGAATTGACAGGGTGGACAGGGAGAGTTAGAGAGTTGGGTCTCAGGTACTCAGGTACTCAGGTACTCAGGACATTCTTGTTTAGGCTTAGAGTGGCTAGACAGTGGAATGAACTGGACAACGAAGTGGTTCAGGAAGGATGCATACGTAGTTTTAAGAATAGGAACAATATGGTTTATGCAACCAGAAGAGTGATGGAATATGTAACAACAAAATGCAAGGAGGCAGTGGAAAAGTTTATTCCCAAGGGCAACAGTAACAACGGGAAGACCAGAACGAGCCCCTGGTTTACCCGACGGTGTAAGGAGGCAAAAACAAAGTGCAATAGAGAATGGAAAAATTACAGAAGGCAGAGAACACACGAAAATAGGGAGATCAGTCGCAGAGCCAGGAATGAGTACGCACAGGTAAGGAGGGATGCCCAGCGACAGTATGAAAATGACATAGCATCGAGAATCAAGACTGACCCGAAACTGTTGTATAGCCATATCAGGAGGAAGACAACAGTCAAAGACCAGGTGATCAGATTAAGGACAGAAGGTGGAGAACTCACAAGAAATGATCAGGAGGTATGTGAGGAGCTGAACAGGAGATTTAAGGAAGTTTTTACAGTAGAGACAGGAAGGGCTGTGGGAAGACAGCACAGAAGGGAACATCAAGAGGGAATATACCAACAAGTGTTGGATGACATCCGAACAACTGAGGAGGAGGTGAAGAAGCTCTTAAGCGATGGGACCGGACAACATCTCCTCATGAGTCCTTAGAGAAGGAGCAGAGATGCTGTGCGTGCCTCTAACCACAATCTTCAACACATCCCTTGAAACTGGGCAACTACCTGAGAAATGGAAGACAGCTAATGTAGTTCCCATATTTAAGAAAGGAAACAGAAACGAGGCACTAAACTACAGACCTGTGTCTCTGACATGTATTGTGTGTAAAGTCATGGAGAAGATTATCAGGAGGAGAGTGGTCGAACACCTGGAAAGGAACAATATTATAAATGAAAACCAGCATGGGTTCAAGGAAGGCAAATCCTGCATCACAAACCTCCTGGAGTTTTATGACAAGGTAACAGAAGTAAGACACGAGAGAGAGGGGTGGGTAGATTGCGTTTTCCTAGACTGCAGGAAGGCCTTTGACACAGTTCCCCACAAGAGATTAGTGCAGAAGCTGGGGGATCAGGCACATGCAAAAGGGAGGGCACTGCAATGGATAAGGGAATACCTGACAGGGAGGCAGCAACGAGTCATGGTACGTGAAGAGGTATCACAGTGGGCGCCTGTTACGAGCGGGGTCCCACAGGGGTCAGTTCTAGGACCAGTGCTATTTTTGATATATGTGAACGACATGATGGAAGGAATAGACTCTGAAGTGTCCCTGTTCGCAGATGATGTGAAGTTGATGAGAAGAATTAAATCGGACGAGGATGAGGCAGGACTGCAAAGAGACCTGGACAGGCTGGACATGTGGTCCAGTAACTGGCTTCTCGAATTCAATCCAGCCAAATGCAAAGTCATGAAGATTGGGGAGGGGCAAAGAAGACCGCAGACAGAGTATAGGCTAGGTGGACAAAGACTACAGACCTCACTCAGGGAGAAAGACCTTGGGGTGACCATAACACCGAGCACATCACCGGAGGCACACATCAACCAAATAACTGCTGCAGCATACGGGCGCCTGGCAAACCTGAGAATAGCGTTCCGATACCTTAATAAGGAATCGTTCAAGACAATGTACACTGTGTATGTTAGGCCCATACTGGAGTATGCAGCACCAGTCTGGAACCCACACCTGGTCAAGCACGTCAAGAAGTTAGAGAAAGTACAAAGGTTTGCAACAAGGCTAGTCCCAGAGCTCAAGGGAATGTCGTATGAGGAAAGGTTAAGGGAAATCGGACTGACGACACTGGAGAACAGAAGGGTCAGGGGAGACATGATAACGACATACAAGATTCTGCGGGGAATAGACAAGGTGGACAGAGATAGGATGTTCCAGAGAGGGGACACAGGGACAAGGGGTCACAACTGGAAGCTGAAGACTCAGACGAGTCACAGGGACGTTAGGAAGTATTTCTTCAGTCATAGAGTTGTCAGCAAGTGGAATAGCCTAGCAAGTGAAGTAGTGGAGGCAGGAACCATACATAGTTTTAAGAAGAGGTATGACAAAGCTCAGGAAGCAGAGAGGGAGAGGACCCAGTAGCGATCAGTGAAGAGGCGGGGCCAGGAGCTGAGTCTCGACCCCTGCAACCACAATTAGGTGAGTACAATTAGGTGAGTACACATACACATACACATACACATACACATACACATACACATACACACGCGCGCGAGCGCGACGAGCTGTCAGAGTGGGCGCCTGTGACGAGCGAGGTTCCACAAGGGTCAGTCCTAGGACCGGTGCTGTTTGCTGAAGGGATAGATTCAGAGGTGTCCCTGTTTACAGACGATGTGAAGCTAATGTAGAGAATTTCAGTGGATGAGGATCAGGTAGGACTATAAAGGGATCTAGACAGGCTGTAAGCCTGGTCCATCAGCTGGCTCCTAGAGTTTAACCCTTCCAGGTGCAAAGTCATGAAGATAGGGGAAAGTCAAAAAGACCCCGGATAGAGTACAGGATAGGGAGCCAAAGACTTCAAACCTCACTCAAGGAAAAGGGCCTTGGAGTGAGTATAATACCGAATACATCTCCTGAGGCGCACATCAACCAGATAACTGCTGCAGCAAATGAGCGCCTAGCAAACCTATGAACAGTGTTTCGACACCTGAGTAAGGAATCATTCAAGACTCTGTATACCGTGTATGTCAGGCCCTTACTGAAGTATTCAGCATCAGTATGGAACTCATATATGGTCAGGAACGTCGAGAAATTAGAGGAAGTGCAAAGGTTCGTAACAAGACTAGTTCCAGAACTATGGGTATGTGCTACGAGGAGAGGTTAAGGGAAATCAGCTTGATGACACTGGAGGACAGGATAGATGGGGGACGACATATAAAATACTTAGAGGAATTGACAAGGTGGACAGGAATAGGATGTTTCAGAGATGGGACACAGTAACAAGGGGACTTAACTAAAAGATAAAGACTCAGATGAGTCACAAGGATGTTAGGAAGTATTGAAGTATTTCTTCTATCATAGAGTTATAAGGAAGTGGAAAAGTCTAGAGAGTGATGGAGTGGAGGCAGGATCCATATATAGCTTTAAAAGAGGTATGTTAAAGCTCATGGAGCGGGGAGAGAGAAGACCTAGTAGTGACCAGTGACTAGGCGGGGTCAGGAGCTGTGAATCAACTCCTACAACCACAAACCTACGGATAGCGTTCCGATACCTCAGTAAGGATTCGTTTAAGACTCTGTACACCATCTACGTCAGGCCCATACTGGAGTATGCAGCACCAGTTTGGAACCCACACCTAGTCAAGCACGTCAAGAAATTAGAGAAAGTGCAAAGGTTTGCAACAAGACTAGTCCCAGAGCTACGGGGATTGTCCTACGAAGAAAGGTTGAGGGAAATCGGCCTGACGACACTGGAGGACAGGAGGGTCAGGGGAGACATGATAACGACATATAAAATACTGCGCGTAATAAACAAGGTGGACGGGATGTTCCAGAGAAGAGACACAGACACAAGAGGTCACAATTGGAGTTGAAGACTCAGATGAATCAAAGGGATGTTAGGAAGTATTTCTTCAGTCATAGAGTAGTCAGACCGTGGAATAGCCTAGAAAGTGACGTAGTGGAGGCGGGAACCATACATAGTTTTAAGGCGAGGTATGATAGAGCTCATGGGGCAGGGAGAGAGAGGACCTAGTAGCAATCAGCGAAGAGGCGGGGCCAGGAGCTGTGACTCGACCCCTGCAACCACAAATAGGTGAGTACAAATAGGTGAGTACACACACACACACACACACACACACATAGCTTTAAGCAGAGGTACGATAACGCTCATGGTTCAGGGAGAGTGACCTAGTAGCGACCAGTGAAGAGGCGGGGCCAGGAGCTTGGACTCGACCCCTGCAACCTTAACTAGGTGAGTACAACTAGGTGAGTACAACTAGGTGAGTACACACACACACACACACACACACACACACACACACGTACTCATATACAACAGGCCTAGTGTCTAATCGACATGTGCCTAGGACAAAATGGTAACTAACACACACACACACACACACACACACACACACACACACACACACACACACACACACACACACACACACACAAACACACACACACAAACACACACACACACAGAGCAAACAAATAGTTGGAGTCTGCACGTTGCCACCATGAATTGAGTGCACGCACGAGTGAGCCGTCAGTGTCAATGTTAACTCTGGGGTCCACGATGGATAGCGTGACAATCGAATCTCAAAGATTGATGTCTCTGCTGTTTGACCTCATCACAACATACAAAAAGAAAAAAGAAAAAAAAAAACACAGGTTACAACCGACGACAACAGTGAATCTGTACACCGTACGTAATGCTACATAACATAGCAGAATATACAGCTAGTATAAATGAAGGCGCGTAAGAGCCATGATATTGTGATTGGAACACTTCGCAGCTGATGTACAACTGAGAGAAAACTTAAGACTAAGCTTCGGTCCTTTCACGATCTGATAATGGTTTAGTAAGGAGCGAAACGTTCTTAAAGGTTGTGGATCAATGACGGGCGGAGGTGGGTTGTGATATATGGTCAGCATAGTTATCAAGATTGTAATAAGTGGACTGTATGGATGCTTATGTTGAGATACATAGTTTGTATGGATGCTGAGGTTGTGTTAAAAGTCAGAACTGCTTCTAGGGTTCAGATACAAGTCAATATGGCTACCAAGGAGCAATTGTACGCAGTAATATGTATTGATTGCTGTGTCGCCAGGGATTCAGTACAATAACGAAATGAGCCAGAACGTTATATGAAAGAGACATCACTCGTGTGCTAAGACAAATGACAGATTGAGCGTACGTATAGCATGGATGAGGGTACTGAGCAATGGTAATTAGTTTCCAAGATTGTGTCTAGAATGACACCATCTCTACAATGGTTTAAGATGTGGTGATGTTTGTGTCTCTGAAGATCGGAGGAGCTGTGTTTCCTGCAATGGGAGGAGGATGATGACCCGACTCGACTACTGAATACGAAAACAAAGTTGGAGCGGTTAAAGGCAGTGGAAAGCACGAGGAAGTGAAAGAGTTGAAAATAAATAAAGTGAAATCCGAAATCCGGAATCGATATACAAAAAGCCATCCTTCCCCCATACTGCATCCTTTAAAAATTGGTTAACACCCAATTACCTATTTGCTACTAAGTAAAGAGCTGACTGATGAGTACAGTGATTTCTGAGGAGCCCATTTTATTCAGGAAAAATTTTTGCTTTTCTCATAGACATCTGGAAAAAGATGAAAGAAGCGTATGTATATATACATATTTTTAGAGAGTTTGGTATAAGTTGACGAGAAGTTACCACTTTCATGACTTAGAAAGTGAAAGATGATAAACTAACGTTATAAGCCATTGTGCCTCGCAACTGAGAATGTTTAGAGTCCCCAGACTCAGTGTATTATTACTTTTAAGTGTGGATGAATGGTTCAGGGAACCGACATGTTGATAAATTAGACACATGTGCAACTCTTGGGTATCTTTATTGAGGAAACGTTTCGCCACACAGTGGCTTCATCAGTCCATACGTAGGAGAAACTTGAAGAACAGGAGGAGGAGGAGGTAATCAGTCCCTCAACCTTGAGTCGATGTGTTCAGTCTATCAATCTTGAATAGAATACGGCATATGAGCGGAGAAGCAGCTTATAAACCGTATGGCAGGAGAGGTGCAGCAGTCATAGGTTTGTCGGTTCTCTGAACCATTCATCTACAAACCTGTCAGACGCTGCAACTTCTTGGGATCTTAATACTTAGGAATTCTTCGCTTGCCTAATTCTTGGGCACGACTTACTTCCATATTGAACAAATGTGACACCACCTATGACTGCTGCACCTCTCCTGCCATACGGTTTATAAGCTGCTTCTCCGCTCATATGCCGTATTCTATTCAAGATTGATGGACTGAACACATCGACTCAAGGTTGAGGGACTGATTACCTCATTCTCCTCCTGTTCTTCAAGTTTCTCCTACGTATGGACTGATGAAGACACTGTGTGGCGAAACGTTTCCTCAATAAAGATACCCAAGAGTTGCACATGTGTCTAATTTATCTACTTTTAAGTGGAAATTTCTGTGGCGGAAAATTGCCTGTGTTGGGTATCACATGACGAACCTCTGAACCGTATTTGTGGAAATGTTACTTCACATCGAGTGACTGAATTCTTCCAAGTGTCTTTCAAAGAGAGTGTGTCGTGATTCATGTTATGTGAGTGAGAGAGTCTCGTCTAGAATCATATTATGAGAATATTGAGTAGAAAGAAACTCCGGGTTGGTACAGCAGGAATCCCGCAGATGACTATATGGAATCTGTAGCTGAGAGCCATTAAGTGATACCTTGCTGGAGCTTCGCAGCCTTCAACTGATCCTAAGTATATTTTTTTTTAACTTTTCACTCTGTGTGGGTTTTAAACCAATTTAATTATAAATGAAACACTTACTGAGATAAGTATATTTATCTCTCTTATTTCCCTATACATTTCGATAATTGCAGTTACGTGGTAGAAAATAATGTTCTTTTCGTACGTATGTTTCCCAGTGTTCAGTTGGGTTATTTCAGAGTTAGAAAAGTGCGACGGTTGACGTTTACTTACCATTTAAAATAATACGAGGAACTGACAATGTGGAGAGAGACAGGATGTTCCAGAGATGGGACACAGCAACATGGGGTCACAATTGAGCAGAGAGAGAGAGCACCTAGTAGCGATTAGTGAAGAGGCGGGGCCAGGAGCTATGTATCGACCCCTGCAACCACAAATAGGTGAGTACAAATAGGTGAGTACACACACACACACCATAAACAACAGGAAGTGAAGATTCCCGTGACTCTAAATATTTGACTTTCGCTTTAATATTGTTGAATCCAAAGTGCTGGTGAAGAATTTTGATCCGAGAAGTTAGAGCGACCCCTCCCCTTCCTCGCATCTGTTTTAACTTAAATTTCTCTAGATCCAGAAAGTTTCATAATCGGTAAATTATACATTTTGTGGGATTTTTTCCCCAAGAATAAGTTAAGTGTTACGGAACCTTTTACGGATATTGAAATTTCTTCTCGATATTAAATGTGTGATACCTAAGTGACAACGAAATGTTCATCTATATAGCTGATGAATCAGACACATGTGCAATATCTGTGTATCCTGTAGATGTTTTGCCTTCCAGCGGCTTTATCAGTGCAGTACATGAACTTAACAGATGTACAGCAAATAAGGGAAGATGAAGTAGTTAGTCCCTCAGGCTGGGAGCACGTAATGAACGCCGTAGTCTTGAAGAATCTGAAGCACAGGTAGAGAAAGATTGGCGCTTATATACTGTGGTCGGAGGACCTTCAGCAGGTGAAAGCATTGTCACTGGTAGGAGGAACTACTGCTGCTAGGCTGAGGGACTGATTACCTCATTTTTCACTATTTGCTTTATATATATTTCTGATATGTCTGTGTATTGTACTGATAAAAACACTGGATGGTAAAACGTCTACAAGTAAAGATACCTATATGTTGCACATGCGTCTAAATCATCATCATGTCGGTATTGAATACCACTGATATACAATCTGTATAGTTCACCAGTTTTTTCATAAATTTTTCCTCGCGTTTACAATTAGCCACAGCGCATAGAACAACGTAAATGATTCACTAATCAACAGAGAGGCACTGGGAAAACCAATGCACATATGGGGGGCAGGATAGCAGAGGCCGTCCCACAGTTTAACTACCGTGGTCATTACTCCATATTCTACGAAATAGTACCCATACAACCCACAAGAAGACAATGGTTGACAGGTCTGACAAAGGCCAAACCATCAAATTTTAACTCATAGCAGCCAGTTATTGTTGGGATGCTCGTGTAGAAGCATAACATTGAAGACGGTCCCGAACCTTCTTGATAATATCAAGGTTAAGATTATGTACATTGTACAATAGCCTGTCATAAATGCTTCTAGTCTGAACAAGCCTAAGTCATCATTATATAGTGAAAAGTTATGTTTTATAATTCTGAAATATTTATTTCATTCCAAGATGAACTAGGAACTGTAATTCTGACTCCGACCATTTTGCACGGTTATTTGCATACACGTGTGTGTGATTAAGTATGGCATTAGATTTTTTCCGCTGCTCGGATCGAGTATCGATGTTGTACTGACCTAACATCAAAGGGTTACATGTCTGTCTGACATAGAATAAATTACAACCGCTGCACCTCACTCTGGTAACACTGACTATGCATTTTTTATGGCTAATTCTTCGTCAACAAGCTCTTAACTGTCCTTGAATTCTTGAAAACTACTTGTACGTTAAATCTTTTTAGGGCATTCGACAAATCAAATAGACTCTCGAGGTTGAAAGGCGGAACTAACTCATATTTAACTTATGGGGTTAACCTAGGTTCAATTCTATAATAAGTTTTCCTAGCTGTTAGTTAGATTAGTTTAATATGTTTATTATAAGCCCCAGACTCATACTGTGGAGGTAGTCAAAAGATTAGAGGCACATAATGTGTCCAGGGACTGGGCAGCAGAGTTTTGATAGCTAAACAAGTTACAGTGGTAATGAACTATTTACATATTTATGTCTAGTTACAATCGTAATGAGTTATTTATTCAGACATGAATTAGGTCACACACACACACAGAAAAGGAAAATAAAATTAAGTGGTAATGCCTTATTTGCAGTGAGCAAAGTCAGAATTTTTCCAGAATGGTTGGTAATGTACCACTGTAGATAAAATACTTTGACATTTCTTGAACATTTCTGAGTGAGTTGCCTTTAAATTCATTAATTTTATCGCATTCCAGCACATAATGACGACAGGTGTGACAACTGCTCATCTGGCAAAGTTTACATTTAGTTTGGTTTACATCATCTTATGGTGGTGATTTCCTTATTTTGCTGGATGCACCATAAACACGTGGCTCCTCCTGCATGATAGAATAATGATAGATGGACTGACTGATGTCAGCCTCTCTCATTCTCAAATCAATGAATTTCAGTTGAAGTTCTTTTCGTGTTATTGTTCTCTAACTGTCTTTCCTAAAACCTTCTTTTGGTATCATAGTTTCGCCGCAATATTATCGATTTTCGTAATTTCCTCATCAAGAAATTCGGGACTGCAAACTCGTAAAGATCTCAGGAACATAGTGAGAAAGACGCTCCTTTTTACTTTGGTTTCATGATAGGAAAAGTAATGGATATAGGAGCAAGCATTAGTGGTCTTCCTATATACTGCCAACTTGAAATTTCTATCAATACGTGGATCAAAACATCCAACTGTGAATTTAATAGACGGGACAAGAGAGTTGAACACAAGATGTTATCATCATACCTAGACCATTTGGCTTCGTTAAGCAGGATGTCTTTCAGCAGTTTATTTAAAAAACACATGTGTCTAATTCTAACTTGTTTTTTAAGCTACACAAGGTTTTCGCTTCAGTGACACTACTTGGGAGTTTGTTCCGCTCATATACAACTCTGTTACCAAACTAGTGCATTTCTATATCTTTTCTAAATCTAAATTTTCCTAACTTGAACTCATTGCTCATATAGGAGGCTTCTTCAGTCGAATGCATCGCCGAAACAAATTGGAGACAGCGGAAGCAATGAAGAAATAAATATAACACGATCAGTCCCTCAGCCTTGAAGAAGCAGTTTTGACGTGGTCAGTCCCTCAGCCTTGAAGAAGCAGTTTTGACGTGGTCAGTCCCTCAGCCTTGGAAAGAATCCAAACTTCTGTGTAGGCGAAATGTTTCAGGGAAAAATAAAAAAGTGTTGTATATGTGTCTTGTCCATCAACTTCTCGGCAGTGTTTCCCATTATTATAGTGGCAGAGTTTTTCTGCGTCCTTGACTGCATTTCTCATGGCAAGATGAGTCACATTGTCCGGGAGCTGAAAAGATTTTGCTGACAGATTTCTGGTCACAAAGTCAGCTGTTATAAATATATTTCTGACGTTCTCACATGTATTTCTGACAGTCGCAAATATATTTCAGGCAGTCGCATATGTATACCTGGCAGTCGGAAACATATTTTTGACAGTTTCAGATGTTTTTATGACAGTCTCATATATATTTCTGATAGTCGTAAATGTATTTACTGGCAGTGTTTTGTTGGATATAATAATTATTGAAACAGTTAACAGGCGTGTTTATTATTTACAATTAATCAATTGAGCATAGACTCTTCTGATGATAGACACTGCATTGAACGGGAGTGCCTTGAGCGGGAGTGCCTTGAACGGGAGTACCTTGAACGGGAGTGCCTTGAACGGGAGTGCATCGAACGGGAGTGCCTTGAACGGGAGTGCCTTGAACGGGAGTGCCTTGACGTTGTTAAAGGCTCATTGATTGAAGAAACTGTTGGTGCCCGTCGCTTCCACTCCCAAGTGACGGAAGTGGTATGGTGATACCGAGAAGTTGTAGGTAAGAGTCACGTATTTGTTTAAATGGTTTAAAAAACCCGACAAGCTGATAAATGAGGCAACTGCGCAAAATTTGGGTATCTTTAATCTGGAAATGTTTCTCCAGCCAGTGACTTATTTAGTCCAGTACTGAGAGCGGTGGAAGCTGACGAGGAGGAGAAGTGTTGCACCCATCAAGTGGCCGCTTTAGTCCTGAAGAAGCTATTTAGGGCGAAACGTTCCCTTTAATAAATGGCTTGATCAGTGCATGCGTGTCTTTTACCTATATTATCCAACTGCTATATAATCCTTATGGGTTTAGCCCATACCCATTATTATAATTATAAACATACTCATTATTGTAATAACAAACTTGTCTACAGCGCAGCTGCATCCATCACTCACCGACGTGACGAATTCAGTTTTCGTAATTGTGTGACTTTGTCAATGGTCCAAGTCGGACCGAAACGTCGTCGTAAGCTTCTCTCTTTTATGTGCGGGTTATTTGTGTTTCGTAATTGTTTATTTTTTTTTTTGCGACCTGACGAACGTAGTATATTGGGTGAAGACTCTCATTCTCACAGTAGACAAGGTGGGCTAAATGCCACTATCAGCACACTAAAGCTATATCAACATTTGTTTAATAAATCTCTAGTGTCACATTCATCTCATCTTCATTGATTTCTACTTCCGTATCGACAACTTCCGGGACAGACCAGGTAGTTGACCAGACTACACCGCGCTTTAATGAAGATGTTACAGGTTGTGAGACGACAAATGACTTTTGACAGCCTGAGGGAAATGAGGACGAGCGAATTCACTTACGACACCTTCACTGCAAACGTTAAGGTTCTGGATTTTAGTCAAGGTGACGAGCAAGGTTCGTGTGAATGTATTTTGGCAAATTTATGAATGCCACATCAGAGGCATTAAAGGTGAATACCAGATCCAGTGTTTGTGATCCATCTCCTCTTGATGTCTTCCTGACATGCTAGTATACACAATATTCAATTGTCTTAGCTCTTCGAATTTCTAATTCTCCTTGAATGTGTGTGTGTGTGAAGCAGCAGCAGCAGTAACAGTAGTTATGTGCACATGTGAATATATGTATGCTATGATTCCCTTCTTGTCCCCGAGACTCACTGTTATAAAAAGGAGGTATCTATAAAGTGTAGACATCTCCAGAGAATACTAGAAGGTCTGTCCCTCCAGCATTCAGCCTGTTTCTGGTTTTTGTAACAAGTAGTCAGAAAGTATTCTGGTTCAGTTATCCTTTAAAATTATGAAAATTTTTAATAATACTTTAGGATTGCAACTGATAGGATACTAACTAACGAAAAAAATTGAAAATTGAGAAGTTTATTAGCGAAGCTGTCTTTTTTTTTTTTTTTTATCACACTGGCCGATTCCCACCAAGGCAGGGTGGCCCGAAAAAGAAAAACTTTCACCATCATTCACTCCATCACTGTCTTGCCAGAAGGGTGCTTTACACTACAGTTTTTAAACTGCAACATTAACACCCCTCCTTCAGAGTGCAGGCACTGTACTTCCCATCTCCAGGACTCAAGTCCGGCCTGCCGGTTTCCCTGAATCCCTTCATAAATGTTACTTTGCTCACACTCCAACAGCACGTCAAGTATTAAAAACCATTTGTCTCCATTCACTCCTATCAAACACGCTCACGCATGCCTGCTGGAAGTCCAAGCCCCTCGCACACAAAACCTCCTTTACCCCCTCCCTCCAACCCTTCCTAGGCCGACCCCTACCCCGCCTTCCTTCCACTACAGACTGATACACTCTTGAAATCATTCTGTTTCGCTCCATTCTCTCTACATGTCCGAACCACCTCAACAACCCTTCCTCAGCCCTCTGGACAACAGTTTTGGTAATCCCGCACCTCCTCCTAACTTCCAAACTACGAATTCTCTGCATTATATTCACACCACACATTGCCCTCAGACATGACATCTCCACTGCCTCCAGCCTTCTCCTCGCTGCAACATTCATCACCCACGCTTCACACCCATATAAGAGCGTTGGTAAAACTATACTCTCATACATTCCCCTCTTTGCCTCCAAGGACAAAGTTCTTTGTCTCCACAGACTCCTAAGTGCACCACTCACTCTTTTTCCCTCATCAATTCTATGATTCACCTCATCTTTCATAGACCCATCCGCTGACACGTCCACTCCCAAATATCTGAATACGTTCACCTCCTCCATACTCTCTCCCTCCAATCTGATATTCAATCTTTCATCACCTAATCTTTTTGTTATCCTCATAACCTTACTCTTTCCTGTATTCACCTTTAATTTTCTTCTTTTGCACACCCTACCAAATTCATCCACCAATCTCTGCAACTTCTCTTCAGAATCTCCCAAGAGCACAGTGTCATCAGCAAAGAGCAGCTGTGACAACTCCCACTTTGTGTGTGATTCTTTATCTTTTAACTCCACGCCTCTTGCCAAGACCCTCGCATTTACTTCTCTTACAACCCCATCTATAAATATATTAAACAACCACGGTGACATCACACATCCTTGTCTAAGGCCTACTTTTACTGGGAAAAAATTTCCCTCTTTCCTACATACTCTAACTTGAGCCTCACTATCCTCGTAAAAACTCTTCACTGCTTTCAGTAACCTACCTCCTACACCATACACTTGCAACATCTGCCACATTGCCCCCCTATCCACCCTGTCATACGCCTTTTCCAAATCCACAAATGCCACAAAGACCTCTTTAGCCTTATCTAAATACTGTTCACTTATATGTTTCACTGTAAACACCTGGTCCACACACCCCCTACCTTTCCTAAAGCCTCCTTGTTCATCTGCTATCCTATTCTCCGTCTTACTCTTAATTCTTTCAATTATAACTCTACCATACACTTTACCAGGTACACTCAACAGACTTATCCCCCTATAATTTTTGCACTCTCTTTTATCCCCTTTGCCTTTATACAAAGGAACTATGCATGCTCTCTGCCAATCCCTAGGTACCTTACCCTCTTCCATACATTTATTAAATAATTGCACCAACCACTCCAAAACTATATCCCCACCTGCTTTTAACATTTCTATCTTTATCCCATCAATCCCGGCTGCCTTACCCCCTTTCATTTTACCTACTGCCTCACGAACTTCCCCCACACTCACAACTGGCACTCACAACTGGCTCTTCCTCACTCCTACAAGATGTTATTCCTCCTTGCCCTATACACGAAATCACAGCTTCCCTATCTTCATCAACATTTAACAATTCCTCAAAATATTCCCTCCATCTTCCCAATACCTCTAACTCTCCATTTAATAACTCTCCTCTCCTATTTTTAACTGACAAATCCATTTGTTCTCTAGGCTTTCTTAACTTGTTAATCTCACTCCAAAACTTTTTCTTATTTTCAACAAAATTTGTTGATAACATCTCACCCACTCTCTCATTTGCTCTCTTTTTACATTGCTTCACCACTCTCTTAACTTCTCTCTTTTTCTCCATATACTCTTCCCTCCTTGCATCACTTCTACTTTGTAAAAACTTCTCATATGCTAACTTTTTCTCCCTTACTACTCTCTTTACATCATCATTCCACCAATCGCTCCTCTTCCCTCCTGCACCCACTTTCCTGTAACCACAAACTTCTGCTGAACACTCTAACACTACATTTTTAAACCTACCCCATACCTCTTCGACCCCATTGCCTATGCTCTCATTAGCCCATCTATCCTCCAATAGCTGTTTATATCTTACCCTAACTGCCTCCTCTTTTAGTTTATAAACCTTCACCTCTCTCTTCCCTGATGCTTCTATTCTCCTTGTATCCCATCTACCTTTTACTCTCAGTGTAGCTACAACTAGAAAGTGATCTGATATATCTGTGGCCCCTCTATAAACATGTACATCCTGAAGTCTACTCAACAGTCTTTTATCTACCAATACATAATCCAACAAACTACTGTCATTTCGCCCTACATCATATCGTGTATACTTATTTATCCTCTTTTTCTTAAAATATGTATTACCTATAACTAAACCCCTTTCTATACAAAGTTCAATCAAAGGGCTCCCATTATCATTTACACCTGGCACCCCAAACTTACCTACCACACCCTCTCTAAAAGTTTCTCCTACTTTAGCATTCAAGTCCCCTACCACAATTACTCTCTCACTTGGTTCAAAGGCTCCTATACATTCACTTAACATCTCCCAAAATCTCTCTCTCTCCTCTGCATTCCTCTCTTCTCCAGGTGCATACACGCTTATTATGACCCACTTCTCGCATCCAACCTTTACTTTAATCCACATAATTCTTGAATTTACACATTCATATTCTCTTTTCTCCTTCCATAACTGATCATTTAACATTACTGCTACCCCTTCCTTTGCTCTAACTCTCTCAGATACTCCAGATTTAATCCCATTTATTTCCCCCCACTGAAACTCTCCTACCCCCTTCAGCTTTGTTTCGCTTAGGGCCAGGACATCCAACTTCTTTTCATTCATAACATCAGCAATCATCTGTTTCTTGTCATCCGCACTACATCCACGCACATTTAAGCAACCCAGTTTTATAAAGTTTTTCTTCTTCTCTTTTTTAGTAATTGTATACAGGAGAAGGGGTTACTAGCCCATTGCTCCCGGCATTTTAGTCGCCTCATACGACACGCATGGCTTACGGAGGAAAGATTCTTTTCCACTTCCCCATGGACAATAGAAGAAATAAAAAAGAACAAGAGCTATTTAGAAAAAGGAGAAAAACCTAGATATATGTATATATATATATGCATGTGCGTGTCTGTCTAGGTGCACAAAATCAAAGTAAATGAATTTGATATAATTTAGGATATGAGCTCCTATACTTCTCTTGTAGTGCAAAGTTAAATTGTACATATTGTAGTACAGTGCTGAAGGCACATATTGTATCAGTACAACTCGCATATACAAGCGTGTGTGTGAGAATGTGTGTATGTGCTCAAAGTTGTTCGTTATGTCTCAGTAAGACTAGACTTGACTTAAACAGTGACTGACTAAACGTCCTCAAATAATCTATCTTCTTGACCAACAAGGCAATCAAAACAGCTTGCTTGAACAATATGACCAACAATTCGCCAAACAGCAATAATGTAACAAGCAGCAGCACAGCGCCAGGAACAAGGAGACAAAATAACGACTCTAACTGGAGACCATCAGCAGATCCTCCATAAAAGTCAAAAAACCAGATCCCCGATTACGACGGTGCGTAGATGCCACATAAAATATGTCAGAAGCTTTAGCTTGGAACCTGGGTCATTATGATGAACAACCCCAGTAAAAATCACTAAGTCTGAACAATGCTCTGTGAACAGAGTTACACTGAGTTACAGGAAGAATGTTTTGACTCACCTGCGAAACCATACTCTATCTAAAGAGAGTCTAAATAACAAACAAACATCCAGAGACGAGAGAGATCCCTGGAGAGATGGAGAGAAAGAGGTGCTGGTGGAGTGATGACCAGTTGTGGAGAGAGCGATTTCTCGACTACAGGCCTCACATCAGGTGATATCACGTGACTCGCCCGTGCTACTCACAACAAGCAAGCGGTAGCTTGCAAGGCAGTTTGTGACGGTGGAGAGCCAATCACTACTCTTCATCAGCGAGCACAGTGAGAAGTGTAATTGTTACATCCAACCTACATACACAGCTAATATAGAGCAAGATATTTTCATTAGCTATTAACGAAAATATCAGCAATATAAAGTTATTTGAAAAGGTAAATACATACATATAATTTACATTATATACAATGGGCCCCATTCAGGGGACGCAATACTCACGCAACACATCGACACAGTCACCTCATCTTACTCAACATATTTATTCTTGTTAATGTGTTTGAGGCAGTATTTACGGTGGTACTCACTAGTGAGCTCTTCTCGGTATTTATAAAAGCCATTCGTGCTGTAAGAGTTCCACGCTGATTATTTCCGAGGGCAGAGGCAGCAATTAATGAAGGTAAACATATGCCTTGGGGAACGCCTCTTGTTGAATTTAAATTATCCATTGAAATGTTATGAGTTTCTTGATTGGATGCATTCTGTGGTATTGTGCATGTGAGGATGTAACAGTTCGTGGTCACTGCCGTTACTTTTTCTCAGTATCCTCCATGTGTGTAAGTGTGTATGAGGGGAGTGGGGGGGGGGCATTTTGATTCAATATTAATAATTATTGTATATTTATGGTGCACGCATGAGTTGCCAGTCAAAATTTATTTAAACTTACATGATCATAAGAAACTGTCACTGTCATGCCGACACCACTACACATGATCACATCAGGCTGTCACTGTCATGCCGACACCACTACACATGATCACATCAGGCTGTTACTGTCATGCCGACACCACTACACATGATCACATCAGGCTGTCACTGTCATGCCGACACCACTACACATGATCACATCAGGCTGTCACTGTCGTGCCGGCACCACTACACATGATCACATCAGGCTGTCACTGTCATGCTGACACCACTACACATGATCACATCAGGCTGTCACTGTCGTGCCGACACCACTACACATGATCACATCAGGCTGTCACTGTCATGCTGACACCACTACACATGATCACATCAGGCTGTCACTGTCGTGCCGGCACCACTACACATGATCACATCAGGCTGTCACTGTCATGCCGACACCACTACACATGATCACATCAGGCTGTCACTGTCGTGCCGGCACCACTACACATGATCACATCAGGCTGTCACTGTCATGCTGACACCACTACACATGATCACATCAGGCTGTCACTGTCGTGCCGGCACCACTACACATGATCACATCAGGCTGTCACTGTCATGCCGACACCACTACACATGATCACATCAGGCTGTCACTGTCGTGCCGGCACCACTACACATGATCACATCAGGCTGTCACTGTCATGCCGACACCACTACACATGATCACATCAGGCTGTCACTGTCATGCCGACACCACTACACATGATCACATCAGGCTGTCACTGTCATGCCGACACCACTACACATGATCACATCAGGCTGTCACTGTCATGCCGGCACCACTACACATGATAACATCAGGTTGTCACTGTCATGCCGACACCACTACACATGATCACATCAGGCTGTCACTGTCGTGCCGGCACCACTACACATGATCACATCAGGCTGTCACTGTCATGCCGACACCACTACACATGATCACATCAGGCTGTCACTGTCATGCCGGCACCACTACACATGGTCACATCAGACTGTCACTGTCATGCCGACACCACTACACATGATCACATCAGGCTGTCACTGTCATGCCGACACCACTACAAATGATCACATCAGGCTGTCACTGTCATGGCGACACCACTACACATGATCACATCAGGCTGTCACTGTCGTGCCGGCACCACTACACATGATCACATCAGGCTGTCACTGTCATGCCGACACCACTACACATGATCACATCGGGCTGTCACTGTCATGCCGACACCACTACACATGATCACATCAGGCTGTCACTGTCGTGCCGGCACCACTACACATGATCACATCAGGCTGTCACTGTCATGCCGACACCACTACACATGATCACATCAGGCTGTCACTGTCATGCCGACACCACTACACATGATCACATCAGGCTGTCAGGGTCATGCCGACACCACTACACATGATCACATCAGGCTCTCACTGTCATGCCGACACCACTACACATGATCACATCAGGCTGTCATTGTCATGCCGGCACCACTACACATGATCACATCAGGCTGTCACTGTCATGCCGACACCACTACACACGATCACATCAGGCTGTCACTGTCATGCCGACACCACTACACATGATCACATCAGGCTGTCACTGTCATGCTGACACCACTACACATGATCACATCAGGCTGTCACTGTCATGCCGACACCACTACACATGATCACATCAGGCTGTCACTGTCATGCCGACACCACTACACATGATCACATCAGGCTGTCACTGTCATGCCGGCACCACTACACATGATCACATCAGGCTGTCACTGTCATGCCGACACCACTACAAATGATCACATCAGGCTGTCACTGTCATGGCGACACCACTACACATGATCACATCAGGCTGTCACTGTCGTGCCGGCACCACTACACATGATCACATCAGGCTGTCACTGTCATGCCGACACCACTACACATGATCACATCGGGCTGTCACTGTCATGCCGACACCACTACACATGATCACATCAGACTGTCACTGTCGTGCCGGCACCACTACACATGATCACATCAGGCTGTCACTGTCATGCCGACACCACTACACATGATCACATCAGGCTGTCACTGTCATGCCGGCACCACTACACATGATAACATCAGGTTGTCACTGTCATGCCGACACCACTACACATGATCACATCAGGCTGTCACTGTCGTGCCGGCACCACTACACATGATCACATCAGGCTGTCACTGTCATGCCGACACCACTACACATGATCACATCAGGCTGTCACTGTCATGCCGGCACCACTACACATGATCACATCAGACTGTCACTGTCATGCCGACACCACTACACATGATCACATCAGGCTGTCACTGTCATGCCGACACCACTACAAATGATCACATCAGGCTGTCACTGTCATGGCGACACCACTACACATGATCACATCAGGCTGTCACTGTCGTGCCGGCACCACTACACATGATCACATCAGGCTGTCACTGTCATGCCGACACCACTACACATGATCACATCGGGCTGTCACTGTCATGCCGACACCACTACACATGATCACATCAGGCTGTCACTGTCGTGCCGGCACCACTACACATGATCACATCAGGCTGTCACTGTCATGCCGACACCACTACACATGATCACATCAGGCTGTCACTGTCATGCCGACACCACTACACATGATCACATCAGGCTGTCAGGGTCATGCCGACACCACTACACATGATCACATCGGGCTGTCACTGTCATGCCGACACCACTACACATGATCACATCAGGCTGTCACTGTCGTGCCGGCACCACTACACATGATCACATCAGGCTGTCACTGTCATGCCGACACCACTACACATGATCACATCAGGCTGTCACTGTCATGCCGACACCACTACACATGATCACATCAGGCTGTCAGGGTCATGCCGACACCACTACACATGATCACATCAGGCTCTCACTGTCATGCCGACTCCACTACACATGATCACATCAGGCTGTCACTGTCATGCCGGCACCACTACACATGATCACATCAGGCTGTCACTGTCATGCCGACACCACTACACACGATCACATCAGGCTGTCACTGTCATGCCGACACCACTACACATGATCACATCAGGCTGTCACTGTCATGCCGACACCACTACACATGATGACATCAGGCTGTCACTGTCATGCCGACACCACTACACATGATCACATCAGGCTGTCACTGTCATGCCGACACCACTACACATGATCACATCAGGCTGTCACTGTCATGCCGGCACCACTACACATGATCACATCAGGCTGTCACTGTCATGCCGACACCACTACAAATGATCACATCAGGCTGTCACTGTCATGGCGACACCACTACACATGATCACATCAGGCTGTCACTGTCGTGCCGGCACCACTACACATGATCACATCAGGCTGTCACTGTCATGCCGACACCACTACACATGATCACATCGGGCTGTCACTGTCATGCCGACACCACTACACATGATCACATCAGACTGTCACTGTCGTGCCGGCACCACTACACATGATCACATCAGGCTGTCACTGTCATGCCGACACCACTACACATGACCACATCAGGCTGTCACTGTCATGCCGACACCACTACACATGATCACATCAGGCTGTCAGGGTCATGCCGACACCACTACACATGATCACATCAGGCTCTCACTGTCATGCCGACACCACTACACATGATCACATCAGGCTGTCACTGTCATGCCGGCACCACTACACATGATCACATCAGGCTGTCACTGTCATGCCGACACCACTACACACGATCACATCAGGCTGTCACTGTCATGCCGACACCACTACACATGATCACATCAGGCTGTCACTGTCATGCCGACACCACTACACATGATCACATCAGGCTGTCACTGTCATGCCGACACCACTACACATGATCACATCAGGCTGTCACTGTCATGCCGACACCACTACACATGATCACATCAGGCTGTCACTGTCATGCCGGCACCACTACACATGATCACATCAGGCTGTCACTGTCATGCCGACACCACTACACATGATCACATCAGGCTGTCACTGTCATGTCGACACCACTACACATGATCACATCAGGCTGTCACTGTCATGCCGACACCACTACACATGATCACATCAGGCTGTCACTGTCATGCCGACACCACTACACATGATCACATCAGGCTGTCACTGTCGTGCCGGCACCACTACACATGATCACATCAGGCTGTCACTGTCATGCCGACACCACTACACATGATCACATCAGGCTGTCACTGTCATGCCGACACCACTACACATGATCACATCAGGCTGTCACTGTCATGCCGGCACCACTTCACATGATCACATCAGGCTGTCACTGTCATGCCGACACCACTACACATGATCACATCAGGCTGTCAGTGTCATGCCGACACCACTACACATGATCACATCAGGCTGTCACTGTCCTGCCGACACCACTACACATGATCACATCAGGCTGTCACTGTCATGCCGACACCACTACACATGATCACATCAGGCTGTCACTGTCGTGCCAAAACCACTGCACATGATCACATCAGGTTGTCACTGTCATGCCGACACCACTACACATGATCACATCGGGCTGTCACTGTCATGCCGACACCACTACACATGATCACATCAGGCTGTCACTGTCATGCCGACACCACTACACATGATCACATCAGGCTGTCACTGTCATGCCGGCACCACTTCACATGATCACATCAGGCTGTCACTGTCATGCCGACACCACTACACATGATCACATCAGGCTGTCAGTGTCATGCCGACACCACTACACATGATCACATCAGGCTGTCACTGTCCTGCCGACACCACTACACATGATCACATCAGGCTGTCACTGTCATGCCGACACCACTACACATGATCACATCAGGCTGTCACTGTCGTGCCAAAACCACTGCACATGATCACATCAGGTTGTCACTGTCATGCCGACACCACTACACATGATCACATCGGGCTGTCACTGTCATGCCGACACCACTACACATGATCACATCAGGCTGTCACTGTCGTGCCGGCACCACTACACATGATCACATCAGGCTGTCACTGTCATGCCGACACCACTACACATGATCACATCAGGCTGTCACTGTCATGCCGACACCACTACACATGATCACATCAGGCTGTCAGGGTCATGCCGACACCACTACACATGATCACATCAGGCTCTCACTGTCATGCCGACACCACTACACATGATCACATCAGGCTGTCATTGTCATGCCGGCACCACTACACATGATCACATCAGGCTGTCACTGTCATGCCGACACCACTACACACGATCACATCAGGCTGTCACTGTCATGCCGACACCACTACACATGATCACATCAGGCTGTCACTGTCATGCCGACACCACTACACATGATCACATCAGGCTGTCACTGTCATGCCGACACCACTACACATGATCACATCAGGCTGTCACTGTCATGCCGACACCACTACACATGATCACATCAGGCTGTCACTGTCATGCCGGCACCACTACACATGATCACATCAGGCTGTCACTGTCATGCCGACACCACTACAAATGATCACATCAGGCTGTCACTGTCATGGCGACACCACTACACATGATCACATCAGGCTGTCACTGTCGTGCCGGCACCACTACACATGATCACATCAGGCTGTCACTGTCATGCCGACACCACTACACATGATCACATCGGGCTGTCACTGTCATGCCGACACAACTACACATGATCACATCAGACTGTCACTGTCGTGCCGGCACCACTACACATGATCACATCAGGCTGTCACTGTCATGCCGACACCACTACACATGATCACATCAGGCTGTCACTGTCATGCCGGCACCACTACACATGATAACATCAGGTTGTCACTGTCATGCCGACACCACTACACATGATCACATCAGGCTGTCACTGTCGTGCCGGCACCACTACACATGATCACATCAGGCTGTCATTGTCATGCCGACACCACTACACATGATCACATCAGGCTGTCACTGTCATGCCGGCACCACTACACATGATCACATCAGACTGTCACTGTCATGCCGACACCACTACACATGATCACATCAGGCTGTCACTGTCATGCCGACACCACTACAAATGATCACATCAGGCTGTCACTGTCATGGCGACACCACTACACATGATCACATCAGGCTGTCACTGTCGTGCCGGCACCACTACACATGATCACATCAGGCTGTCACTGTCATGCCGACACCACTACACATGATCACATCGGGCTGTCACTGTCATGCCGACACCACTACACATGATCACATCAGGCTGTCACTGTCGTGCCGGCACCACTACACATGATCACATCAGGATGTCACTGTCATGCCGACACCACTACACATGATCACATCAGGCTGTCACTGTCATGCCGACACCACTACACATGATCACATCAGGCTGTCAGGGTCATGCCGACACCACTACACATGATCACATCAGGCTCTCACTGTCATGCCGACACCACTACACATGATCACATCAGGCTGTCATTGTCATGCCGGCACCACTACACATGATCACATCAGGCTGTCACTGTCATGCCGACACCACTACACACGATCACATCAGGCTGTCACTGTCATGCCGACACCACTACACATGATCACATCAGGCTGTCACTGTCATGCCGACACCACTACACATGATCACATCAGGCTGTCACTGTCATGCCGACACCACTACACATGATCACATCAGGCTGTCACTGTCATGCCGACACCACTACACATGATCACATCAGGCTGTCACTGTCATGCCGGCACCACTACACATGATCACATCAGGCTGTCACTGTCATGCCGACACCACTACAAATGATCACATCAGGCTGTCACTGTCATGGCGACACCACTACACATGATCACATCAGGCTGTCACTGTCGTGCCGGCACCACTACACATGATCACATCAGGCTGTCACTGTCATGCCGACACCACTACACATGATCACATCGGGCTGTCACTGTCATGCCGACACCACTACACATGATCACATCAGACTGTCACTGTCGTGCCGGCACCACTACACATGATCACATCAGGCTGTCACTGTCATGCCGACACCACTACACATGACCACATCAGGCTGTCACTGTCATGCCGACACCACTACACATGATCACATCAGGCTGTCAGGGTCATGCCGACACCACTACACATGATCACATCAGGCTCTCACTGTCATGCCGACACCACTACACATGATCACATCAGGCTGTCACTGTCATGCCGGCACCACTACACATGATCACATCAGGCTGTCACTGTCATGCCGACACCACTACACACGATCACATCAGGCTGTCACTGTCATGCCGACACCACTACACATGATCACATCAGGCTGTCACTGTCATGCCGACACCACTACACATGATCACATCAGGCTGTCACTGTCATGCCGACACCACTACACATGATCACATCAGGCTGTCACTGTCATGCCGACACCACTACACATGATCACATCAGGCTGTCACTGTCATGCCGGCACCACTACACATGATCACATCAGGCTGTCACTGTCATGCCGACACCACTACACATGATCACATCAGGCTGTCACTGTCATGTCGACACCACTACACATGATCACATCAGGCTGTCACTGTCATGCCGACACCACTACACATGATCACATCAGGCTGTCACTGTCATGCCGACACCACTACACATGATCACATCAGGCTGTCACTGTCATGCCGGCACCACTACACATGATCACATCAGGCTGTCACTGTCATGCCGACACCACTACACATGATCACATCAGGCTGTCACTGTCATGCCGACACCACTACACATGATCACATCAGGCTGTCACTGTCATGCCGGCACCACTTCACATGATCACATCAGGCTGTCACTGTCATGCCGACACCACTACACATGATCACATCAGGCTGTCAGTGTCATGCCGACACCACTACACATGATCACATCAGGCTGTCACTGTCCTGCCGACACCACTACACATGATCACATCAGGCTGTCACTGTCATGCCGACACCACTACACATGATCACATCAGGCTGTCACTGTCATGCCGGCACCACTACACATGATCACATCAGGCTGTCACTGTCGTGCCAAAACCACTACACATGATCACATCAGGTTGTCACTGTCATGCCGACACCACTACACATGATCACATCAGGCTGTCACTGTCATGCCGACACCACTACACATGATCACATCAGGCTGTCACTGTCATGCCGACACAACTACACATGATCACATCAGGCTGTCACTGTCATGCCGACACCACTACACACGATCACATCAGGCTGTCACTGTCATGCCGACACCACTACACATAATCACATCAGGCTGTCACTGTCATGCCGACACCACTACACATGATCACATCAGGCTGTCACTGTCATGCCGACACCACTACACACGATCACATCAGGCTGTCACTGTCATGCCGACACAACTACACATGATCACATCAGGCTGTCACTGTCATGCCGACACCACTACACATGATCACATCAGGCTGTCACTGTCATGCCGACACCACTACACATGATCACATCAGGCTGTCACTGTCATGCCGGCACCATTACACATGATCACATCAGGCTGTCACTGTCATGCCGACACCACTACACACGATCACATCAGGCTGTCACTGTCATGCCGACACCACTACACATGATCACATCAGGCTGTCACTGTCATGCCGACACCACTACACATGATCACATCAGGCTGTCACTGTCATGCCGACACCACTACACATGATCACATCAGGCTGTCACTGTCATGCCGACACCACTACACATGATCACATCAGGCTGTCACTGTCATGCCAACACCACTACACATGATCACATCAGGCTGTCACTGTCATGCCGACACCACTACACATGATCACATCAGGCTGTCACTGTCATGCCGACACCACTACACATGATCACATCAGGCTGTCACTGTCATGCCGACACCACTACACATGATCACATCAGGCTGTCACTGTCATGCCGACACCACTACACATGATCACATCAGGCTGTCACTGTCATGCCGACACCACTACACATGATCACATCAGGCTGTCACTGTCATGCCGGCACCACTACACATGATCACATCAGGCTGTCACTGTCATGCCGACACCACTACACATGATCACATCAGGTTGTCACTGTCATGCCGACACCACTACACATGATCACATCAGGCTGTCACTGTCATGCCGACACCACTACACATGATCACATCAGGCTGTCACTGTCATGCCGACACCACTACACATGATCACATCAGGCTGTCACTGTCATGCCGACACCACTACACATGATCACATCAGGCTGTCACTGTCATGCCGACACCACTACACATGATCACATCAGGCTGTCACTGTCGTGCCGACACCACTACACATGATCACATCAGGCTGTCACTGTCATGCCGACACCACTACACATGATCACATCAGGCTGTCACTGTCGTGCCGACACCACTACACATGATCACATCAGGCTGTCACTGTCATGCCGACACCACTACACATGATCACATCAGGCTGCAGCATTTTAAACACTACTATTCTTGGCAGAGATGAGAGCAACAACATTCTGCTGTAGACAATGTTCGCTGTCAAGTTGCTTTCTCATCAAGGACATAGATTCTAATTTTGATATTACGAGGAGGATTTGTGCGCACTACAGAGCATGAAAGAGTCTCTTGATTCTTCACTCATCTTGGCTGGCTGTAAGACCGTTTCACAATTAGCTGAGGGAGGATCGAGCCTCAAGTATTTGTGCTGAATGACCTACGTGGGTTTAGCGCTTCATTTATTATAATATAAACAATAAAGGTAAATGGTCTAGAAAACCGACAAGTTGATAAATGAGACACTTGTGCAACATTTGCGTATCTTTATTCTGGAAACGTTTCACTAGACAGTGACTTCTTCTGTCCAGTGTAGAGAAATAGTGGAAGATGAGGGAGAGTTAGAGGTAATCGTCCCTCAGTTTGGAGTCTATGTGATCAGACCATCAATAAAACTGGAATATGCTGGCGGTGATGGGATTTATCAAGATTGATGGACTGTATACATCAACTCCAGACTGAGGGACTGATTACCTCAGACTCATCTTCCTCATCTTCCACTGTTTCTCTACATTAGACTGAAGAAGCCACTGGCTGGCGAAACGTTTCCAGTATAAAGATACCCAGATGTTCCACGAGTGTCCCCTTTATCAATAAGAAAGATACTACTAATGATACATTAAGAGAGATAATACTAATGAAGAAATAAATATCTTAAGATACTACTAATGATATAATAATAAGAAATATATTACTAATGCAGAAAAGGGATTCATAATGGTGAGTAAATCAGTGATAAAACTTGACTTGAGTTGGGATAAACTGATTATTATTATTATTATTATTATTATTATTATTATTATTATTATTATTATTATTATTATTATTATTATTATTATTATTATTATTATTATTATTATTATTATACAGTGTTTACACTCTGAAGGAGGGGTGTTAATGTTGCAGTTTTATAAGTGTAGTGTAAGCATGCCTCTGGCAAGACAGTGATGGAGTGAATGATGATGAACGTTTTTCTTTTTCGGGACACCCTGCCTTGGTGGGAGATTGGATTGCAATAGAAGAAATACAAACCACCAAACAAAAGATGAGATCTTTAATAATAAAAATGTCTGGGTGGTGACAATTACAGTTAATGCAACTTGAATAATTAATGAGATAAAGACCACGGTTGCAGGCTGTGTAATTCCATTGCATTTTTCACCGGAAGGCTTTATGCGGGAAATTTCATAGATTCGAGAATGCGGTGAGTTTTGTTGTGCACAACGTGACTTTTATTAGCCATCATGGACTGAAACACCAACAACTTCAAAGTTTTTTGGTGTGATATACAGGAGACGCAGACTGTGGGGATGTGTTGTATCACGTCAGGTGGTGGAGCTGAGGAAAGATTCTCAAAGGATTTTTTTTCCCTCCTCCATGTCAAGTAACTGACATATTTCTCCTTGAGAAAGCAAGAGTTCAAGAATTTGAAGTTTGGCTTTCTTGAGTTATGGAACAAAACATTTGAGTATTTTGATTCCAGGTTGTAGGGTAAAAGAAAACTGGATGTCTTACATCAATGCTAATGTGAAAACTTTGTGAGAGAGGACAAAATGAATATGTTCATGAAGCAGGTCAGTTGAAGATAATTTTTTCGCTTTTACTGACGTAAGGAACTTACAACCAACAAGGAAAGGAATTCTGAAAGTCCTCTGGAAGGATTTTCGGAAACATGGCCAAGAGATAAGAATGTTTCATGATTCCTTAGAAGTTCGAGGAATTAGACACATGTGCAACATCTGGGTATCTTTATTTGTAGATGTTTCGCCCTCCAGTGACTTTATCAATGCAAGGACATAATGAGAAGAATATGAGGGACTGACTACTTCATCTTTTGTATATATTTCTTCACATTATGTTCTTGTATTGTATTGATAAAGTCACTGTTTGGCGAACCATCTACAATAAAGATACCCAGATATTGCACATATGTTTAATTCCTCATCTTGTCGGTATTGTAAGCCATTTATGTACATTTGAAGTCTCATCAGATGACTCACTGGAAGTCACTGACCTGCAGGCCACTACTCTCACCCACAATAATAACAGGAAAGGAATATGTTGAAATTTTATGCATCCCTACCTCACACTTGAAAATTTAAAGAAGTTTGCTACAAATACGTTCACGGTCTTTAGCTGTGAACGTATTTGTAGCAAACTTCTCCACCAAGTGAATAATTTTGTGAACAAAATTATTCACTTGGTAGAGACTGTCAGTTCAAAGCTTCAGACAAGACTTACTGATGAACTTCTGCACAGAATTTTAAGTCCATGAGAAATAGTGAACTTGATATTAATGGTCTCTACTAAACTGCAGCCTCAGATAACACACTAAAGTAAATAGTGTGCATTAAGTGGAGTAGACTTATCTGTTCGTGTCATTAATTCACAAGTGATGGAACATTATTAGACTGATAAATTCAATTGCACTTTGTTATATTCGTAAATTATATTTTTTATCTATATAGGACTAGGGCTTTCAACACTGGATCTCGTTATTGTAACAGGATAATAAATACGAGTGAAAAAGTAAATTGTGTTACGTTTTTTCGATAATCAGGAGCACCAAACTCTGATTTTTAAGTTAATCAGCTAATTATCGAGATTTCTAGAAGAGCTTACCTGGAGTACACCTGGAGAGGATTTCGGGGATCAACGTCCCCCGCGACCTGGTCTGTGATCAGGCCTCCATGATTCTGATTCGTTCTTTCAGTTTTCGAGGGAAATACAATTTAATGTTAATAATATCTGAGTTACGTTAGACAATACATTGAGTTTGGAAGTACCACCCTCGTCACACAATAGACTGTCTAATGCTCCCCACAGACCAAGAAAGGCTGGGAACCACTCGGTAGGTCAATATTATTGTGAACAAGTGTTAAGCGTAAAGAGAAGGATTATAAATGAGAGTTAAAAAAAATACGGAGATGGATTTTAGAGGAATAATCTTTACAAGAAAAAGATAACTTTGGTGGAAGAGAGAGAGAGAGAGAGAGAGAGAGAGAGAGAGAGAGAGAGAGAGAGAGAGAGAGAGAGAGAGAGAGAGAGAGATGTACAGACCTCAGTGGCAACATGCAGACCCCATCAACTTCCTAATGGAAAATGTGGACTCCCTTCTTCTGCAACACAAACGTCAACATATCATAATTGTTGGTGACCTCAACCAACACCTCATACAGAGGGACTTTGATGACCGTCTTGCAGTATTTCACATGAGAAACTTTGTTGATTTCCCTACTCACATCTCTGGCTCCTCCCTTGACACAGTAGTGAGTGATCTGGCAGAAGGTATAGTCACTTGTCAACTCCTCGGCTACGCTGGATCATCTGATCACAAGGCTGTTTTTACGACACTTAAGATCTCAACAGAACGAGGTGAGGAGTCCACACGCACAACCTGGCTATGGGAAAGAAGTAATTGGCCAGCCCTTTGCTCTGAGCTCGCCACCACCGATTGGAATGCTCTTCTCCAAGGGGATGTTGACAACCAAGTGAAAGCCTTCACTGGACACATCCTTAATCTACAACAAGAACACATTCCTCACCTGCAATATGTGACGAAGCCTACAGATCAACCTTGATTTTGTTTTCGTTGTAGAGAGGCTGCTACTGCTAAGTACAAGGCATGGGGAAGGTATAAGAAACATCCTACCACCTATAACAGAAACTTGCACAGGCAAGCCTGTAGGCATAAGGGTGACGTTCAAAAGTTGGCCATCGCTAAATGGGAGGTGGACACAAAAAGGAAGGTAGCATCAGGTAGAGTAGGCTCCAAAACCTGGTGGTCCCTGGTCAAGGACAAACAAGGTTATCTGCCTAATGAACTCATTCCACCTCTAAATCGACAGGATGGGACCACCTCTACTAGCAGTCAAGAGAAAGCGGACCTCTTTGTAGAACACTTTGCTACCAAAATGCAAGTTCCTGATCTAGCAAGGGACCCTCCTTGGCTAGCTGCAAGAACTGTGTCAAAACTGTCAGTGGTGACAATAAGGCAGGAGAAGGTGTATTTCGTTCTTAAATCGCTTGATCAAGAAAAGGCTCTGGGCCCAGACAAGTTGAGCCCAAGATTGGTGAGATGTGCAGACCAGCACATCTTCACTTGTCGGTTTTAAACCGACAGCAACATATGGGAATCTTTACTGAAGAAACGTTTCGCCACACAGTGGCTTCATCAGTTCAGCACTGCCTAGTACAGTGTAAATGACCTTCTCTGTGGAAAGAGGCAAATGTAGTCCCTGTTTACAAAAAGAAGAGCAGAGCAGAAATCAGCAATTACAAACCAGTGTCACTTATGTCAATCATTGGTAAGATCCTTGAGACAATAATCTCAAGACAAATGACAGAGATTTTTGACTACCACTCACTACTTTGTGACCGTCAATATGGCTTCAGGAAAGGTTACTCTTCTGCTGATATGTTGTTTAACCTCTCCACTAAGTGGCACCAGTCACTGGATTAATCCTAAGACAGCTGTGTGGTAGCACTGGACATTGCTGGTGCTTTCGACCGGGTGTGGCACCAGGGCCTCTTAGCAAAACTGCAAGCTCTGGGAATTGCAGGATCTACGCTGTCTCCTCAGTGATTACCTTCATGGTAGACCTCTAAGGGTAGTTCTCAATGGAACGGAATCAGCAAGAAATCCTATTGGGGCAAGTGTTCCACAAGGAAGCATGCTGGGACCATTGTTATGGAATGTCTGCTTTAATGACCTTCATCTCATCCCAGAATCCCATGCATATGTACACTGACATTCACTTATCCAAGAGAAGAAATGCCAGCTACTCTAAGCTACATCAATCACCAGCTAAGAGCTATATCAGCTTGGGGAAATAGATGGCAAGTAACATTTGCACCTGAGAAAACACAAATGATGATAGTCTCTAGGCACCATGATGGTAATGACAGAACAGTAGTAAGGATGAATGGGATGGTGTTGGCACCTTGGGGTGCCAACACCCTCCCATTCACCCATCCATCCTTGGGGTAAAATTTGACTCCAAACTGACCATGAAGAACTATGTTGTAAATCTTGTAAACAAGGCAGCCAGGAAACTTACTGCACTTCGCCCTATCTCGCATCTGCTTGACATTAGGGGTTGCGAGATTCTGTATGAGGCACAAGTACGCTCACACCTTGAGTAAGTAAGTTTATTCAGGTATACACAAATGCAGTTACATAGATTGTCATACATAGCAGCATATGTGTAGAGAACCTGGGATAACCCAAAATAGTCAGACAGGGTGACTTATTTCCATTGGGGTCCTTTTACCTTATTATTATAATATAAACGTTATAATATTTTATTATTCTATAATGAAGATTACATCTTATTATCATACTAAGAAGACTGTCTACTACACGAGGGTCATTAAGACTATCTACAATACGAGAGTCATTAGTAGGAATAAGGTAAAATTACACGTGTGTTAGCTAAAAAATAAAAAATCATTCCCCTCCCTTTCTGTAGCTACATTCATCAGACACCTTTTGGCACTCTTCTTGAACTGGTTCATGCTATGACTGGCTTTGACATATGTAGGAAGTCTGTTCCATTTCTTTATTGCTGTACAATAAAAGGTGTTTGAAGCTTGGCCACTGACTGTGGGTACTACAAAGTTGTGTTCTCTCCCCCTAGTACTATGATTTCTTTGGTTCCCAACCTTGACAAAACTGACAGCAAGATATTCTGGACACAGTTCGTGAGCAATTTTATAAACATGATTTAGCTTCAGTTGTTTAACTCTGTCTTCAACATTCAGCATATCCAACTGCTGTAATTCATCCTGGCCTACATGCTCTATTGGACCCAGGTCCAGGATGAATCTTACAATTTTGTTCTGGGTGATTTGCAGTCTATCTTTCAGGTTTTTTTTTGTCAAGGCAGAGTACCATGAAGAGCAAGCGTAGTCCATATGACACTGTATAAGGGCTAGACATAGGGTCCTGCTCCACTTTCTTGGTTTACTTTCTTCCCCTCATCTGCGACTGCTTGACAAAGTAGAGAACAGAGCAAGACGTCTCATCTCTCGCCTGGACCCATCCTGGATAAATCTGTCATTTCAGCAGAGCCTTCAACACAGGAGGGATGTGGGTGGCCTTACTGTTAATGTCAAAGTACTACACTTAGATCCACTTCGAGGAGAACGTGAAGCAAGCTTCTATGCCACAAGACGGGCAGAAAGCAGCAACTTCACTCTGGCTGTACCCTTCTCCAGAACATCACTTCATCGGAGATTATTTATCCAAAGGATGACTCGAGTATGTAACACATTCGTACAGCATTATGTCAACGAGATAAAGTCAGATGATCTAATGAAAATTCTGGCCCACAGATGGCTCTAACTTCATCCTTTTCCCTACTTGTATGTCGTAACAATGAAAATGCTTTCAAATAAGCTGATGTAGGTAACAGCTCTTAGCTTGTCAATAAAGTCAGGAATCCTTAACCTGTAAATAGCTTGTCAATAAAGCTAGGGATCCTTAACCTAACCTTATCAAACCCTGTATAAAACAGAGAGAGAGAGAGAGAGAGAGAGAGAGAGAGAGAGAGAGAGAGAGAGAGAGAGAGAGAAGGAGGAAGGGAGTTGGGGTGGGTCAATGCCAGAGGTGTTAAGCTGTTAAGAATGCCAGTCGTAGCGATGCTGAAGTCTGTCAGTCCCAACGATGCTGAAATCTGCCAGTCCTAGAGATGCTGAAATCTGCCAGCCCTAGCGATGCTGAAGCCTGTCAGTCCAAGAGATGCTGAAGTCTAGCAGTCCGAGCGATGCTGAAGTCTGCCAGTCGTAGCGATGCTGAAGTCTGTCAGTCCCAGCGATTCTGAAACCTGCTAGTCCTAGCGATGCTGAAATCTGCCAGCTCTAGCGATGCTGAAGCCTGCCAATCCTAGAGATGAATATCATAATGGTATACAACACCGACAGGTTGGTAGGTAAGACACATAGGCAACAGTTAGGCAACTTTATTCCGAAACGTTTCGCCTACACAGTAGGCTTCTTCAGTCGAATACAGAAAGTAGGCAGGAACAGTAGAGATGTGAAGACGATGTAATCAGTCCATCACCCTTGAAGTCGTAGAATTTGAGGTTGTCAGTCCCTCGGCCTGGAGAAGTTCAGTTCCATAGTCAGGAACTATCTGAAGATCAAGCGACAGTGCGGAGACTTAAATACTGTCGGAAGGAGAGGTGCAGAGTAGTAGTAGTAGTAGTAGTGAGAGTGTAGCCACTGAGAGGTCAGGTCCCTCTCAGATCCAACAGTTCTCACTTGAAAGGCGTTTTTTGTACCAAGAGGCCATGTGTTGCAGTGTCTGACAAGATGAATATCATAATGGTATACAATACCGAGAGGTTGGTAGGTAAGACACATAGGCAACAGTTAGGCAACTTTATTCCGAAACGTTTCGCCTACACAGTAGGCTTCTAGGTGTTATAGGTCCAGCTGGTACAGTATAGGTGTTAGAGGTCCAGCTGGTACAGTGTAGGTGTTAGAGGTCCAGCTGGTACAGTGTAGGTGTTAGAGGTTCAGCTGGTACAGTGTAGGTGTTAGAGGTCCAGCTGGTACAGTGTAGGTGTTAGAGGTCCAGCTGGCACAGTGTAGGTGTTAGAGGTAAAGCTGGTACAGTGTAGGTATTAGATGGCCAGCTGGTACAGTGCAGGTGTTAGAAGTCCAGCTGGTACAGTCTAGGTGTTAGAGGTCCAGCTGGTACAGTGTAGGTGTTAGAGGTCCAGCTGGTACAGTGTATGTGTTAGAGGTCCAGCTGGTGCAGTGTAGGTGTTGGAGGTCCAGCTGGTACAGTGTAGGTGTTAGAGGTCCAGCTGTTGCAGTGTAGGTGTTAGAGGTCCAGCTGGTAAAGTGTAGGTGCTAGAGGTCCAGCTGGTACAGTGTAGGTGTTAGAGGTCCAGCTGGTACAGTGTAGGTGTTAGAGGTCCAGCTGGTACAGTGTAGGTGTTAGTGGTCCAGCTGGTGCAATGTAGGTGACAGAGGTCCAGCTGGTACAGTGTAGGTGTTAGAGGTTCAGCTGGCACAGTGTAGGTGTTAGATGTCCAGCTGGTACAGTGTAGGTGTTAGTGGTCCAGCTGGTACAGAGTAGGTGTAAAGGCCCAGCTGGTACAGTGTAGGTGTTAGAGGTGTAGCTGGTACAGTATATGTGTTAGAGGTCCAGCTGGTACAGTGTACGTGTTAGAGGGCCAGCTGGTACAGTGTAGGTGTTAGAGGTCCAGCTGGTGCAGTGTAGGTGTTAGAGGTCCAGCTGGTACAGTGTAGGTGTTAGAGGTCCAGCTGGTACAGTGTAGGTATTAGAAGGCCAGCTGGTACAGTGTAGGTGTTAGAGGTCCAGCTGGTACAGTGTAGGTGTTATAGGTCCAGCTGGTACAGTGTAGGTGTTAGAGGTCCAGCTGGTACAGTGTAGGTGTTAGAGGTCCAGCTGGTACAGTGTAGGTGTTAGAGGTCCAGCTGGTACAGTGTAGGTGTTAGAGGTCCAGCTGGCACAGTGTAGGTGTTAGAGGTAAAGCTGGTACAGTGTAGGTATTAGATGGCCAGCTGGTACAGTGCAGATGTTAGAGGTCCAGCTGGTACAGTCTAGGTGTTAGAGGTCCAGCTGGTACAGTGTAGGTGTTAGAGGTCCAGCTGGTACAGTGTATGTGTTAGAGGTCCAGCTGGTGCAGTGTAGGTGTTGGAGGTCCAGCTGGTACAGCGTAGGTTTTAGAGGTCCAGCTGTTGCAGTGTAGGTGTTAGAGGTCCAGCTGGTACAGTGTAGGTGCTAGAGGTCCAGCTGGTACAGTGTAGGTGTCAGAGGTCCAGCTGGTACAGTGTAGGTGTTAGAGGTCCAGCTGGTACAGTGTAGGTGTTAGAGGTCCAGCTGGTACAGTGTAGGTGTTAGTGGTCCAGCTGGTGCAATATAGGTGACAGAGGTCCAACTGGTACAGTGTAGGTGTTAGAGGTTCAGCTGGCACAGTGTAGGTGTTAGATGTCCAGCTGGTACAGTGTAGGTGTTAGAGGTCCAGCTGGTACAGAGTAGGTGTAAAGGCCCAGCTGGTACAGTGTAGGTGTTAGAGGTCCAGCTGGTGCAGTGTAGGTGATAGAGGTCCAGCTGGTACAGTGTAGGTGTTAGAGGTCCAGCTGGTACAGTGTAGGTGTTAGAGGTCCAGCTGGTACAGATTAGGTGTTAGAGGTCCAGCTGGTACAGTGCAGGTGTTAGAGGTCCAGCTGGTACAGTGTAGGGGTTAGAGGTCCAGCTGGTACAGTGTAGGTGTTAGAGGTTCAGCTGGTACAGTGTAGGTGTTAGAGGTCCAGCTAGTTCAATATAGGTGTTAGAGGTTCAGTTGGTATGGTTTAGGTGTTAGAGGTCCAGCTGGTACTCTGTAGTTGTAAGAGGTCCAGCTGGTACAGTGTAGGTGTTAGAGGTTCAGCTGGTACAGTGCAGGTGCTAGAGGACCAGCTGGTACAGTATAGTTATAAGAGGTCCAGCTTGTACAGTGTAGGTGTAAGAAGTCCAGCTGGTACAGTGTAGGTGTTAGAGGTCTAGCTGGTACAGTGTAGGTGTTAGAGGTCCAGCTGGTACAGTGTAGGTGTCAGAGGTCCAAATGGTAAAGTATAGGTGTTAGAGGTCCAGTTGGTACAGTGTAGGTGTTAGAGGTCCAGCTGGTACAGTGTAGGTGTTAGAGGTTCAGCTGGTACAGTGTAGGTGTTAGAGCTCCAGCTGGTACAGTGTAGATGTTAGAGGTCCAGCTGGTACGGTGTAGGTGTTAGAGGTTCAGCTGGTACAGTGTAGGTGTTAGAGCTCCAGCTGGTACAGTGTAGATGTTAGAGGTCCAGCTGGTACAGTGTAGGTGTTAGATGTCTAGCTGGTACAGTGTAGGTGTTAGAGGTCCAGCTGGTACAGTGTAGGTGTTAGAGGTCCAGCTGGTACAGTGTAGGTGTTAGATGTCTAGCTGGTACAGTGTAGGTGTTAGAGGTCCAGCTGGTACAGAGTAGGTGTTAGAGGTCCAGCTGGTACAGTATAGGTGTTAGAGGTCCAGCTGCTACAGTATAGGTGTTAGAGGTCCAGCTGGTACAGTGTAGGTGTTTGAGGGCCAGCTGGTACAGTGTAGGTGTTAGAAATCCAGCTGGTACAGTGTAGGTGTTAGAGGTCCAGCTGGTACAGTGTAGGTGTTGGAGGTTCAGCTGGTACAGTGTAGGTGTTAGAAGTCCAGCTGGTACAGTGTAGGTGTTAGAAGTCCAGCTAGTACAGTGTAGGTGTTAGAGGTCCAGCTGGTACAGAGTAGGTGTTAGAGGTCCAGCTGGTACAGTATAGGTGTTAGAGGTCCAGCTGCTACAGTATAGGTGTTAGAGGTCCAGCTGTTACAGTGTAGGTGTTTGAGGGCCAGCTGGTACAGTGTAGGTGTTAGAAATCCAGCTGGTACAGTGTGGGTGTTAGAGGTCCAGCTGGTACAGTGTAGGTGTTAGAGGTTCAGCTGGTACAGTGTAGGTGTTAGAGGTTCAGCTGGTATGGTGTAGGTGTTAGAGGTTCAGCTGGCACAGTGTAGGTGCTAGAGGACCAGCTGGTACAGTATAGTTGTAAGAGGTCCACCTGGTACAGTGTAGGTGTAAGAAGTGCAGCTGGTACAGTGTAGGTGTTAGAGTTCCAGCTGGTACAGTGTACGTGTGGCATGCAAAGAGTACGTAACCTTTATTCGGCGCATGTACACACCCTCATTTACAGGCTATCTCCCCCAACCAGCGAACCAGGTTGCTAAGAGTTGATGATGGGGCCCCGTCGTTCAACTAATGACCAGGTTCTAGCCAATAAGAAGATGGTTTTGGCAATCGCAGAGGTTATGTGGATACCGCTCTCCTGTCTGGCCTTGTCATTCCCATTCTAGAGCTGGTTGAAGCACGGTCTGGTATCTTGTGGCTTCTATTTCTGCCTTGCTTACCGTGGAGTGCACTATACTTATCACTGTACATAGTGTACATATTGCTGTTCTAAATTGGTGAAGGATAATATAAGTCTAAACTTTTTCTACTGTGTTTATTTGCTCCCATTACACCCGGGGTAACAGGCCATTTGGAATCCTGGGTTGTAATATGGGTAGCCTGTCCGGGAGCTGGAGCTGGACTTAGAGAAACGGTTGAGTTTAGGGTGAAGCTCGTAGCAGGAACATTGTGCAGCTTGCTGTCTGGCATTGCTTTACAAATTTTGCGTGTCAGTTGCTTTGTTATGGTCAGCCTTGCTATTGTGTGATCGTTCAACAGCTCGCTACTAGCTTGTTCGGTGTGCTCGCTTCGCTACGGTCAATCTTCTAGAACAGTGTAGCTGTCTGGCATTGCTTTACAAATTTTGCGTGTCAGTTGTTACTAGCCTGTTCGGTGTGGAGAATTTTGCAGTCGGCTTTGCTTGTATGCGTATTCTGCAATCGTACTGTGCATAGCTAAGCGTGTTCTGCAAATTAACGTGTTACGTTGGGGTATTCTGCAATCTTACTGTGCATAGCGAATAACTTATGCCACCTAGACGAGTCAGACGTCTGGTGTCGGCATATACTTTGCATAACCTACCTAAATTGTCCCTACAGCGTTGTTGGCAAATTGCTCGTTCCATTGGCATTAAATACAAACGCACTCTCACAGCAGCGCAACTGCGTTCACTGATTGCTGACAAACTTATAGAAGAAGAGATGGCACATCAGACTCCTCCCTCTACGGGAGCTAGGGTAAAAACTCCTATGTTCTCGCACGAGGAAGATGATACACCTACGGAGCAAAATGGTCAGTATAGTGCAGCTGGGTTGTCTCAGGGTGAATCAGCGTCGTTGGCACTTGAGCTGGCAAAAATCAATTTTGAGCAAACTAGGGAACAGAGAGCATTCACAAGGGAAGAATTTGATAGGGGAAGAGAAAGGAGGCAGTTTTCGCATTCTGTAAATGATTTTAGTTTACAAAAAGCAGTACAGTTTGTTCCCCGCTTCAATGAGGCCGAACCAGAGCAATTTTTCGAAAGCTTCGAAAATCAGGCTCGAGCCTTGAGGTGGCCGGAACAGCATTGGGCATCGTTGGTTCATACAGCATTATCGGGTAAGGCACAGGAATTTACGTCAGTATTAAATGACGCTGAATTCTCTGATTATCAAGTAGTGAAGACCACAGTGTTGGGAGCATATACATGTATCCCAGCCAAATATCGCAAGCGTTTTAAATTAAGCAGGCGGCAGCTTGGTCAATCCCTAGTGGACTTTGTGAGACAGCAAACCAAAGCTTTTACCAGCTGGTATAAAGCAAGTGGTGTCTCTACCTTTGAGGAGCTGGTGCAGCTTATTCTGATTGATAACCTGCTGGAGTCTGTGGGACCAGAGGTTCGAGTCTTTCTGCAGGAGGCAGCCAGGTTGGCTGATACCTTCGAAACTAACCGCTCCTTGTCCGAGCGGTCCCGTCTCTCTTTTCAACAGCCTGGCATGAGCAGAGATCGTCAACCTTGGAGAATGAAGTGCCAGCCGGAGGGAGAACGTCTACGTCAGCCAACCAAGTCACCTGGTGAGCCACGCTTCTCAACATATGGTCCACCTGCGGAGAGGCAAAGTACTCATGGTGCATCTCGACAACAGTATCCAGAGAGACACCAGCCAGAACGACACCATTTGCAACGTCAACAGGGAGTAAAGGGCAAGCCTGTCGTCTGCTTCAGGTGCAATAAAGTAGGTCACATCAGTCCCAACTGCCCCCATAAACCCCAACCCATTGGGAAAATCTCTAATATCCCTAGTAACATGTCCCCTAGAGAAGTAGAAAAAGGTATGGCCCCTTATTATTGCAAGAGCCTTATTTCCCTTCAGGAAAACTCAGAAACAACTAAAGTAAAGACCTTTAGAGATACTGGAGCATATTGCTCACTTGTAAGAGAGGGAATATTACCCCTTTCAGAGAATGCTTATTTGAATTCCTCTGTTTTATTGGAAGCATTTGGAGGAGCTATATATTCTGTTCCTTTGCATAAAATTTATGTATAGTGCAAATATTACACTGGGTACTTGACTGTAGGTGTCTCAAAAGGATTCCCCATGAAAGATGCAGTGTTGTTACTGGGTAATAACATTACTACTGTTAGTTCGTGTCCTGAACCTATAATGATTAATTCTTCTCCGGTGTTGGCCATAACTCGGGCAACATCCCAAGGGTTGTCTGGAGAGAATGTTGACCTATCCTTGGACGACTCCGATCTCGGAATAGCCACATTGTTTTACGAGGAAAACTGGCCAGAGCCTCGTAGATCAAGTGAACAGACCCCGATCAAGCCTTCCTATTCCCAGGTTGCAGGATTGCCAGATGTCTGTTTCCATGCCCGAGGGACTGTCCTTCCGGGAGGAACAACGAAAGGACCCTTCTTTAAAATTCGCTTTTGAGGCAGCCATGGGTAAATCCTCTTTGGGTCATCCGGTCAAGTATGAAGTTAAAAACGATTATTTGATCTGCACTGAGACTGGTAAGGAGATAGAGGGCCGGCAATTGTATGACAGGTTAGTGGTTCCAACAAAGTATAGACCTCAAATATTAAATATAGCTCATAATACGTCATTAGGAGGTCACTTAGGAATTACAAAAACCTTGTATAGAATCACAAAAAAATTTTATTGGCCAAAATTAAAGAAAGATGTGAAGAATCATATTAGGTGTTGCCGAGAATGTCAGAAAGTTGGAAAACCTGGACATTCCATTAAACCTGCACCTCTCCAACCTATACCTGCTGATGGAGAACCTTTTGCAGATTTAATTATAGATTGTGTAGGTCCACTACCTAGGTCAAAGTCTGGAAATCAATATTTATTTAAGATTATGGATAAAGTAACCAGATATCCTGAAGCAATTCCCATGCGTAGTATTAATACTAAAGCTATTCTCAAAGCTTTAACAAAATTCATTTCTTGTTTTGGCATTCCTAAAACTATTCAAAGTGATCAAGGTACTAACTTCACTGCCAAAGCATTTAGGGAAGTATTAACTAGGTTAGGGATAATCCACAACTTATCCACTGCCTATCATCCTCAGTCCCAAGGCGCCTTGGAAAGATTCCACCAGACATTAAAAACAATGATGAGAAGTTTTTGCATGCACTTCCCTACAGACTGGGATGAATCTCTACCTTTGTTGCTGTTCTCAGTACGAGAGACGGTGCAAGAGTCTACAGGGTATAGTCCGTTTGAGCTGATCTTTGGGCACAATGTACGAGGTCCTCTTCGGGTGCTCAAAGAAGGATGGATGGGAGAAGACGTTAGCTCAACACTCTACAATCCGTCTTCAAGGTTGCAGGTGGCACGTCAGTTAGCCAAGGCTAACCTAAAGACAGCTCAAAGTAAGATGAAACAGAGGTATGACAGAAGTGCACAATTCCGCTCCTTCCATCCAGGAGACAAGGTGTTGGTGCAGGAACCTATACCTGGCCACACCTTGAAAGCTAGATTTACGGGACCTATGCAGATTGTAAGTAGATTATCTGATGTAAATTATGTGGTAGCTCCCATTGATAAGACCTTAAAAACTAAAACTTACCACATTAATCAAAGGCCTTTCATACACCAGATAAATTCCCAGTAATGACTCTGTCCTCTACCTCTGAGGACAACTCTGACTCTTTGCACTCTATCTCTGAAATTAATATTAAACTTTCAAATTCTGTCCTCCTCAAGGATCCTAGCCCTTTAATGGAGGGATTATCTGAAATGCAAGCAACAAATTTAACTGAGCTTCTACAGTCATATCCTAATATTTTTTCGGATGTGCCGAAAAAATGTACGTTAGGTTACCATGATGTAGATGTGGGAAACTCTAAACCAATTAAACTCTCCCCCTACAGAGCTAATCCTGAAAAGCAAAGGCTGCTTCAGCAGGAAGTAGAATTTTTGTTAAAGCATGGTTTAGTGGAGGAGTCATCTAGTCCATGGGCTTCACCGTGCATCCTTGTGAAGAAGGCTGATGGAGGGTTTCGTATGTGTACAGACTACCGTAAAGTGAACGAGGTCACAATTACAGATGCTTACCCTCTTCCTCGTCTGGATGACGTAATTGACTTTGTGGGTAAGGCTACTTTTGTGTCCAAATTCGATCTCCTTAAAGGCTACTATCTGGTACCTTTGACAGATAAGGCGAAGGAAATCTCTGCCTTCGTAATTCCAGGAGGTCATTATCAATACACAGTTACCCCCTTCGGAATGAAAAATTCCCCCTCTTCATTCCAGGAACTTATCCATAAGGCTATTAAAGGACTTGAAGGCACGGCAGCATACCTAGATGATATTGTTGTGGTGTCTGATACTTGGGATCAACACCTACTTAGACTTAAGGCTCTGTTTGAGACCTTTAAGAGTTCCCATTTAACAGTTAATTTATCTAAATCTTCCTTTGGCCAGGCCACTGTCACTTTTCTAGGCCATGAAGTAGGTAGTGGTAAAGTTGCACCTAAACTTGCTAAAGTTCTTTCTATTAAAGATTATCCAGTTCCTCGTGATAGGAAATCTCTTCAACGTTTCCTAGGCATGATAGGATTTTACAGAAGATTCTGTAAGAATTTCTCAGATATTGTAGCCCCTCTTACCTCTTACCAGTTACAAAGTTCCCTTTAATTGGACCTCAGACTGTAACACTGCTTTTAATAAAGCAAAAAGATTATTGTGTACTGCACCCATTCTCTTGTCTCCAGACTTCTCCAAACCTTTTTCATTACAGGTTGATGCTTGTGAGTCTAGGGTTGGGGCAGTACTATTACAAATCTGGAACAAGGAGTTGCAGCCTGTAGCATACTTTTCAGCCAAGTTCCAGCCACATCAGAGGGCTTACTCTACCATTGAAAAAGAAGCCCTCGCGCTGGTACTGGCTTTGGAGCATTTCGATGTTTATGTGGGCCAGACATCGCAGGTGGTCAGTCTACAGTGATCACAATCCTCTAGTATATCTCCAAGCCATGAAGAACAACAACACAAGGCTTATGCGCTGGACGCTAAGGCTGCAACCATATAATATTTCAATTAAATATATTGCCGGCAAAGAAAATATGTTGGCAGACTCTTTATCTAGAGTATAATATATTATTTAGGTTAGGATGTTATTTGTGGTAACCCCTTTTCACGCTCTTTTTTTTTATCCCCTGGTGTGGGTTTTTTTTTTTAGTGAGGGGATGCGGGCTACCGTCCGCCTGTATCTTGGACCTATGCTAGCCTGTCTGACTGCTGTCTCACTCTAAGTTTAGGGTTTGGCTTTTGGTCACGAGAAAAGCTGAGCTCTATCTATGAGTTGGATGGCGGAGAGGAAAGGCGGTCCCATTATTTTGTGCCATGGCGGCACGGTTACCACTGGGAGGTGGCAGCCTAATCCTGAGCCATCTCGGGGTGGGGGTGTGGCATGCAAAGAGTACGTAACCTTTATTCGGCGCATGTACACACCCTCATTTACAGGCTATCTCCCCCAACCAGCGAACCAGGTTGCTAAGAGTTGATGATGGGGCCCCGTCGTTCAACTAGTGACCAGGTTCTAGCCAATAAGAAGATGGTTTTGGCAATCGCAGAGGTTATGTGGATACCGCTCTCCTGTCTGCCCTTGTCATTCCCATTCTAGAGCTGGTTGAAGCACGGTCTGTTATCTTGTGGCTTCTATTTCTGCTTTGCTTACCGTGGAGTGCACTATACTTATCACTGTACATAGTGTACATATTGCTGTTCTAAATTGGTGAAGGATAATATAAGTCTAAACTTTTTCTACTGTGTTTATTTGCTCCCATTACACCCGGGGTAACAGGCCATTTGGAATCCTGGGTTGTAATAGTACGTGTTAGATTTCCAGCTGGTACAGTGTAGTTTTAAGAAGTCCAGCTGGTACAGTGTAGGTGTTAGAGGTCCAGCTGGTACAGTGTAGTTGTAAGAGGTCCAGCTGGATCAGTGTAGGTGTTAGAGGTCCAGCTGGTACAGTGTAGGTGTTAGAGGTCCAGCTGGTACAGTGTAGTTGTAAGAGGTCCAGCTGGATCAGTGTAGGTGTTAGAGGTCCAGCTGGTACAGTGTAGGTATTAGAAGTCCAGCTGGTACAGTCTAGGTGTTAAAGGCCCAGCTGGTACAGTGTAGGTGTTAGAGGTCCAGCAGTTTCACTGTAGGTGTTAGAGGTCCAGCTATTACAATGTAAGTGTTAGTTGTCCAGCTGGTACAGTGTAGGTGTTAGATGTCCACCTGGTGCTGTGTAAGTGTTAGAGGTCCATCTGGTACAGTGTAAGTGTTTGGGTCCAGCTGGTACAGTGTAAGTGTTAGAGGTCCAATTGGTACAGTGTAGGTGTAAGAGGTCCAGCTGGTACAGTGTAGGTGTAAGAGGTCCAGCTGGTACAGTGTAAATATTAGAAGTCCAGCTGGTACAGTGTAGGTGTAAGAGGTCCAGCTGGTACTGTGTGGGTGTAACAAGAGGTTCATCTGGTACTGTGTAGGTGTAACAAGAGGTTCATCTGGTACTGTGTGGGTGTAACAAGAGGTTCATCTGGTACTGTGTGGGTGTAACAAGAGGTTCATCTGGTACTGTGTGGGTGTAACAAGAGGTTCATCTGGTACTGTGTGGGTGTAACAAGAGGTTCATCTGGTACTGTGTGGGTGTAACAAGAGGTTCAGCTGGTACAGTGTAGGTGTAACAAAAGGTTCAGCTGGTATAGCGTAGGTGTAAGATGTCCAGCTGTTACAGTGTAGGTGCTAGAGGTCCAGCTGGTACAATGTAGGTGTAACAAGAGGTTCAGCTGGTACAGTGTGGGTGTAACAAGAGGTTCAGCTGTTACAGTGTAGGTGCTAGAGGTCCAGCTGGTACAATGTAGGTGTAACAAGAGGTTCATCTGGTACAGCGTAGGTGTAGGAGGTCCAGCTGTTACAGTGTAGGTGCTAGAGGTCCAGCTGGTACAGTGTAGGTGTAGCAAGAGGTTCAGCTGATACAGTGTGGGTGGAACAAGAGGTTCAGCTGGTTCAGAGTAGGTGTAGCAAGAGGTTCAGCTGGCACAGTGTAGGTATAACACGAGGTTCAGCTGGTACAGTGTGGGTGTAACAAGAGGTCCAGCTGGTACAGTGTGGGTGTAACAAGAGGTCCAGCTGGTACAGTGTGGGTGTAACAAGAGGTCCAGCTGGTACAGTGTGGGTGTAACAAGAGGTCCAGCTGGTACAGTGTGGGTGTAACAAGAGGTCCAGCTGGTACAGTGTGGGTGTAACAAGAGGTCCAGCTGGTACAGTGTGGGTGTAACAAGAGGTCCAGCTGGTACAGTGTAGGTGTAACAAGAGGTTCAGCTGTACATTGTAGGTGTAACAAGAGGTCCAGCTGTATATCGTAGGTGTAACAAGAGGTCCAGCTGGCACAGTGTAGGTGTAACAAAAGGTCCAGCTGGCACAGTGTAGGTGTAACAAGAAGTTCAGCTGGTACATTGTAGGTGTAACAAGAGGTCCAGCTGGTACATTGTAGGTGTAACAAGAGGTCCAGCTGTATATCGTAGGTGTAACAAGAGGTCCAGCTGGCACAGTGTAGGTGTAACAAAAGGTCCAGCTGGCACAGTGTAGGTGTAACAAGAAGTTCAGCTGGTACATTGCAGGTGTAACAAGAGGTCCAGCTGGTACATTGTAGGTGTAACAAGAGGTTCAGCTGGTAGTGTAGGTGTAACAAGAGGTCCAGCTGGTACATTGTAAGTGTAACAAGAGGTCCAGCTGTACATCGTAGGTGTAACAAGACGTCCAGCTGGTACATTGTAGGTGTAACAAGAGGTCCAGCTGGTACATTGTAGGTTTAACAAGAGGTTCGGCTGGTACATTGTAGGTGTAATAAGAGGTCCAACTGTACAGTGTAGGTGTAACAAGAGGTCCAGCTGGTACAGTGTAGGTGTAAGAGGTCCAGCTGGTACAGTGTAGGTGTAACAAGAGGTCCAGCTGTACAGTGTGGGTGTAACAAGAGGTCCAGCTGGTACAGTGTAGGTGTAAGAGGTCCAGCTGGTACAGTGTAGGTGTAACAAGAGGTCCAGCTGTACAGTGTGGGTGTAACAAGAGGTCCAGCTGGTACAGTGTAGGTGTAAGAGGTGCAGCTGGTACAGTGCAGGTGTAACAAGAGGTCCAGCTGGTGTTGCAGCTGGGTCAACACACGCCCTCGCAGCGCGCTCGGGTAATTTCCAGAAGAGCTTTGCCTCTTTACCGTCCAGTCTAGAAGCTCACTGGGGACTCACGCCGAGGTCTGCCGTGGTGTTGGTGGTGGTGTTGGTGATGGTGGTGTTGGTGATGGTGGTGTTGGTGATGGTGGTGTTGGTGATGGTGGTGTTGGTGATGGTGGTGGTGGTGATGGTGGTGATGGTGGTGTTGGTGATGGTGGTGTTGGTGATGGTGGTGATGGTGGTGGTGTTTGTGATGGTGATGGTGGTGATGGTGGTGGTGTTTGTGATGGTGATGGTGGTGTTGGTGATGGTGGTGTTGGTGATGGTGGTGGTGGTGATGGTGGTGGTAGTGATGGTGGTGTTGGTGGTGGTGGTGGTGGTGATGGTGGTGGTGATGGTGGTGTTGGTGATGGTGGTGGTGGTGGTGGTGGTGGTGTTGGTGGTGGTGGTGTTGGTGATGGTGGTGATGGTGGTGGTGGTGATGGCGGTGTTGGTGATGGCGGTGTTGGTGATGGTGGTGTTGGTGATGGTGGTGATGGTGGTGGTGATGGTGGTGTTGGTGGTGGTGGTGGTGGTGGTGATGGTGGTGGTGGTGATGGTGGTGGTGGTGGTGATGGTGGTGTTGGTGATGGTGGTGGTGGTGGTGGTGGTGGTGGTGGTGGTGGTGGTGGTGGTGGTGGTGTTGGTGGTGGTGGTGTTGGTGATGGTGATGGTGGTGATGGCGGTGTTGGTGATGGTGGTGGTGGTGGTGATGGTGGTGATGGTGGTGTTGGTGATGGTGGTGTTGGTGATGGTGGTGATGGTGGTGGTGTTTGTGATGGTGATGGTGGTGATGGTGGTGGTGTTTGTGATGGTGATGGTGGTGTTGGTGATGGTGGTGTTGGTGATGGTGGTGGTGGTGATGGTGGTGGTAGTGATGGTGGTGTTGGTGGTGGTGGTGGTGGTGATGGTGGTGGTGATGGTGGTGTTGGTGATGGTGGTGGTGGTGGTGGTGGTGTTGGTGGTGGTGGTGTTGGTGATGGTGATGGTGGTGATGGTGGTGGTGATGGTGGTGGTGATGGCGGTGGTGGTGATGGTGGTGATGGTGGTGTTGGTGATGGTGGTGATGGTGGTGGTGATGGTGGTGTTGGTGATGGTGGTGGTGGTGGTGGTGGTGGTGGTGGTGTTGGTGGTGGTGGTGTTGGTGATGGTGATGGTGGTGATGGCGGTGTTGGTGATGGCGGTGTTGGTGATGGTGGTGTTGGTGATGGTGGTGATGGTGGTGTTGGTGATGGTGGTGTTGGTGGTGGTGGTGATGGTGGTGATGGTGGTTGTGGTGACGGTGGTGGTGGTGATGGTGGTGTTGGTGGTGGTGGTGATGGTGATGGTGGTGATGGTGGTGGTGGTGATGGTGGTGATGGTGCTGGTAGTAGGGAACTAAGGAGAGTACCAAGTACTAGTGATTAAATGAGTGTCAGGTGGCAGTGACAAAGAGTGCCAGGTGGCAGTGATATAAAGAGTTCCAGGTAGCTGATATAAAGAGTGCCAGGTGGAAGTGATAAAAAGAGTACCAGGTAGGAGTGATATACAGAGTGCCAGGTGGCAGTGACAAAGAATGCCAGATGGCAGTGACAAAGAGTGCCAGGTGGCAGTGACAAAGAATGCCAGATGGCAGTGAAATCAATGTAATTTATAGAAATTATAGAAATTAGAAGCCATACACAAAGCAATTCTCAGCACTGTTCAGAATAATTTAGAAGTAGTTCAAATGTAATTTAGAAGCGGTATTCAAAGTAATTTAGTAATTCACGATTAATTCTCAAAGATTCAGAAAAACACTCCTTTTTAATTTACTCTAATACTAAAACAATAAATAAATTCCTTCAATTTTTGTTATAGTTTTTATTATAATTTATTTTGATTATATTCACGAAAATACCGAGCACTGCCAGACAATCTGTTATTTAAGAAACGAATAAGTCACTTTTCGCTGACCTTTTTTGGGGTTATTCTTGATAATTCATGAATGTTATTATGTATGAAAACTGTACGTATGTGTACATGTACCTAAATAAACTTTCTAATCCTGTTTTAAATATTGGAAGGTCATATTTGGCTCAATAATTTACCAAGTATAAAGAAAGGATACCTGAACATTTGGCCGGGTCATCAGTCAGGTCACACAGCAGCATGGTCAGGTCATGGAGTGAGTCAGGTCACACAGCAGCATGGTCAGGTCATTGAGTGAGTCAGGATGGGGTAGGATCTCATAGGCCTAAGCATGAACGTCAATGATGAATTAGACACATAAGCAACATCTGTGTATCTTTATTCTGTAATAGAGATACCCAGATGTTGCACATGTGTCTAATTTGTCATCTTCTCAGTATTATTTACCATTAATATACTTGAACGACCATGTCTGGGAGGTTATAAATAGAACTGTATACACCCATTCACTCTCTTCTGGTTCACCGACTGACACACACTCACTCTCTCCCTCACTGATTACCTTTGTGATGAGGTGGTTGTTGGATTGATGCCATAGATGCAGTTTAAAGTATCCGATAGATAGACGTCGATAGAGGAGGGAAATAAGTAGGTGTGAACTAATTATAATGTAAACTGTTAGGTTATTTTGGCCGGGAAGTACCTCAAAGTTCTTCTAAAATGACATGCGTGTTGGGGGTTGGCTGAAGGGAAGGCTTAGGTGCAAGTCCTCATTTTGTATGGAATTGCGCTAGTACAGGGATATCTATCCTTGCTTGAAGGATGGATATCCGAGGAACTGAGGATGATGGATAGAGCTCCTCAGGTGAACGTACCTGAGGGTAAATTCATCTTGGACGGATTTTTACCAGGAAATCCCAGATTGTGGAAAGGAAAGGAGTCAGTAAGGAAGCAGTTTTAAGTAGGAATAAATGTGATGCTATTTAACGTATGACTTTAGATTGTATTGTGTTTGTAAAAGGAAAGGACTTTATGGAGGCCAGGTACGTTATGGAGGCCAGGTACGTTATGGAGGCCAGGTACGTTATGGAGGCCAGGTACATTATGGAGGCCAGGTACGTTATGGAGGCTAGGTACGTTATGGAGGCCAGGTACATTATGGAGGCCAGGTACGTTATGTAGGCCAGGTACGTTATGGAGGCCAGGTACGTTATGGAGGCCAGGTACGTTATGGAGACCAGGTACGTTATGGAGGCCAGGTACATTATGGAGGCCAGGTACATTATGGAGGCCAGGTACATTATGGAGGCCAGGTACATTATGGAGGCCAGGTACGTTATGGAGGCCAGGTGCGTTATTGAGGCCAAGTATTTGATAAATTAGACACATGTGCAATTCTTGGGTATCTTTATTGAGGAAACGTTTCGCCACACAGTGGCTTCATCAGTCCATACGTAGGAGAAACTTGAAAAACAGGAGGAGAATGAGGTAATCAGTCCCTCAACCTTGAGTCGATGTGTTCAGTCCATGAATCTTGAATAGAATACGGCATATGAGCGGAGAAGCAGCTTATAAACCGTATGGCAGGAGAGGTGCAGCAGTCATAGGTGGTGTCACATTTGTTCAATGTGGAAGTAGGTCGTGCCCAAGAATTAGGCAAGCGAAGAATTCCTAAGTATTAAGATCCCAAGAAGTTGCAGAGTCTGACAGGTTTGTAGATGAATGGTTCAGAGAACCGACATGTTGATAAATGTGACACCACCTATGACTGCTGCACCTCTCCTGCCATACGGTTTATAAGCTGCTTCTCCGCTCATATGCCGTATTCTATTCAAGATTCATGGACTGAACACATCGACTCAAGGTTGAGGGACTGATTACCTCATTCTCCTCCTGTTTTTCAAGTTTCTCCTACGTATGGACTGATGAAGCCACTGTGTAGCGAAACGTTTCCTCAATAAAGATACCCAAGAGTTGCACATGTGTCTAATTTATCAACATGTCGGTTCTCTGAACCATTCATCTACAAGGCCAGGTATTTCATGGAGGCCAGGTACATTATGGAGGCCAGGTACATTATGGAGGCCAGGTACATTATGGAGGCCAGGTACATTATGGAGGCCAGGTATTTCATGGAGGCCAGGTATTTCAGAACAATAAGGCATTTGAGGGAGTAGTTACTCCAGTAGTTACTCCAGTAGTTACTCCAGGTTAATTTACAATTTCAGGAATATTTTCTGCTTATCACTAAAATAGAAAAAATGACTAAAAAGTCCATTATTTTACAGACAGAATGATAAATATCTTTGATTTAAGAACATGAGAACATAAGAACATGAGAACATAAAAAAGGAGGATCACTGCAGCAGGCCTGTTGGCCCATACTAGGCAGGTTCTTTATAATCCATCCCACTAACAAAACATTTACCCAACCCAATTTTCAATGCTACCCAAGAAATAAGCTCCGATAACTATCCACTCATTTGCAAGTCCCACTCAAATCCAACCCCTCTCACTCATATATTTATCCAACCTAAATTTGAAACTACCCAAAGTCCTAGCCTCAATAACCCAACTAGGTAGACTGTTCCACTCATCAACTACCCTATTTCCAAACCAATACTTTCCTATGTCTTTTCTAAATCTAAACTTGCCTAATTTAAATCCATTACTGCGGGTTCTCTCTTGGAGAGATATCCTCAAGACCTTGTTAATATCCTCTTTATTAATACCCACTTCTCATCATTTTTTTAAAAGTAAGTGAAACGTTCCTCAGAGAGTCTTAGGGTCCACTAAGCCAGTGCCTCTGTGAAATTCAACCTCATAATTTCTGCCCAAGGTACTGTCCTTATTTTTAATAAGTAGGAATTGTGTTCTGCTGACTGTCATCTAGAAGGACCATAGGACTGGTGTCAACTGATTGTCATCCAGGAAGAATTTGGAGATCGACACTGACTGACAGGAGGAGACGGAGAGATTCTAGTGTGATATCCTGGAAAAACTACTAGCAGAGTGACTGGGTGTTCTGAAACCCAAGGATTCAGGCTCTGAAATGTTGTTTCTTGTATTAATCCCGTACTGGTTAGTGAAGCAGACCTGGGACCTGGCTGGGACACTAACTGCAAAGCGAGAAGATCGGTAGAGCTTAAATGGTTTTTCCCGAGGTAAAAG
>NC_091297.1:28518508-28541008 GCF_038502225.1 Cherax quadricarinatus
TTACAACATTAGCACAAAAAAAAACTAACTCATACACTTATGACATGAGACATTACCATATCTAACACACTGACTAACTTTGAACCAACTCTGAACACCACTGATCTTCTTCAAAAAATGCTCTGCACATCATTTGAACACCTTCAAAAAAACACCATCAAACACCTCCGAATACTCCCAAAAAACACTACTGATTACTACCAAATCACCACTGAATACTACCAATCACCGTCAAAATCATCAGAAACTAAGTTTAACATCACCATCTAACATCCTTTTTATAGAAATCCCCTCAAATCACTATAACCAAGAACTCCCTCCCCATTTGGCGCATGAAAAAAAAAAGCATGAACACAAACCTAATACGCAAACACTTAGTACATGATCACCATCAACTGAAAACATATCTTGTACACACACATATTATAAGACAATCACCAACTACAATCACCCATGTTCACTTACCTCAAAATCACTAATATCACAGAAAACAATCATTTTTATAAACATTTCACACACACACACACACACAAAAAAAATCATATTTGACAATATCTAAGCGCACTCACCTCACTACCACCAACACACGATGTCTCACCTCACAGGACCGACGAGCTCACCTCCAGTGACGTCACACTCCCATTGTGTTACTTGGTGGTTGGTAACATCACACCTAACCCCCCTTGTTTCAACCTGTTGTACCCTACATTATCTAAGAACACTATATCCAAGACGATTACCAGATTTTATGATCCCCAACACCAAGATCACAGAAAACACACATTTTTATAATTATTCACACAAAAATCACGATCACCAATTCCATATCATGTTTACCGTCATCTATCAACACTAATCACCAAGATCACCAAAAAATCTAAGATCATGCATCTCAAAACTACTATGATCACTGAAAACACTTATTTTTTAAACATTCGCACAAAAATAAGACATACACAAAAATACCACAACACTTCCACCAACATCTATAACATAACATGAGCACTATAACATATCACTATCACAAAAAAAAATAATACACAGACACCCACATATTATACATTTCAATTGCAAATTTAAGACATGAGACATACACACCAAATCTAAGACATTCACCTCCAACTAAGACATACACATCACCCTTAAAACTTCCTTCCTTATTCATTCCGTATATCTCCTAGAGCTGTTTTAACCCCGACGGACCCATCACAACGTAGGAGCCAGAGGAACCATCACCACTCCAACACCACCTACTACACTCTGGCTCCTACGTCGTGGTGGAACCGTCGGGGTTAAAACAGCTCTAGGAGATATACGGAATGAATAAGGAAGGAAGTTTTAAGGGTGATGTGTATGTCTTAGTTGGAGGTGAATGTCTTAGATTTGGTGTGTATGTCTCATGTCTTAAATTTGCAATTGAAATGTATAATATGTGGGTGTCTGTGTATTATTTTTTTTTGTGATAGTGATATGTTATAGTGCTCATGTTATGTTATAGATGTTGGTGGAAGTGTTGTGGTATTTTTGTGTATGTCTTATTTTTGTGCGAATGTTTAAAAAATAAGTGTTTTCAGTGATCATAGTAGTTTTGAGATGCATGATCTTAGATTTTTTGGTGATCTTGGTGATTAGTGTTGATAGATGACGGTAAACATGATATGGAATTGGTGATCGTGATTTTTGTGTGAATAATTATAAAAATGTGTGTTTTCTGTGATCTTGGTGTTGGGGATCATAAAATCTGGTAATCGTCTTGGATATAGTGTTCTTAGATAATGTAGGGTACAACAGGTTGAAACAAGGGGGGTTAGGTGTGATGTTACCAACCACCAAGTAACACAATGGGAGTGTGACGTCACTGGAGGTGAGCTCGTCGGTCCTGTGAGGTGAGACATCGTGTGTTGGTGGTAGTGAGGTGAGTGCGCTTAGATATTGTCAAATATGATTTTTTTTTGTGTGTGTGTGTGTGTGAAATGTTTATAAAAATGATTGTTTTCTGTGATATTAGTGATTTTGAGGTAAGTGAACATGGGTGATTGTAGTTGGTGATTGTCTTATAATATGTGTGTGTACAAGATATGTTTTCAGTTGATGGTGATCATGTACTAAGTGTTTGCGTATTAGGTTTGTGTTCATGCTTTTTTTTTTCATGCGCCAAATGGGGAGGGAGTTCTTGGTTATAGTGATTTGAGGGGATTTCTATAAAAAGGATGTTAGATGGTGATGTTAAACTTAGTTTCTGGTGATTTTGACGGTGATTGGTAGTATTCAGTGGTGATTTGGTAGTAATCAGTAGTGTTTTTTGGGAGTATTCGGAGGTGTTTGATGGTGTTTTTTTGAAGGTGTTCAAATGATGTGCAGAGCATTTTTTGAAGAAGATCAGTGGTGTTCAGAGTTGGTTCAAAGTTAGTCAGTGTGTTAGATATGGTAATGTCTCATGTCATAAGTGTATGAGTTAGTTTTTTTTTGTGCTAATGTTGTAAAGTCTGGAGAATGAGGGAGGAGTTTGGGGGGATGTAATTTAATGAAATGTGTAAGTGTAGATAAATTAGAGCTGTCAAATATTATTTGGGAGTAATCAAAATGATATTTTGGAAGTGCTTCAGTGTTGTTTGGAAAATGTTCAAAAGTGTTTATGTGAGTACTCAAATGCTTTATGAGAGTGTTCGAAGTAATCTTGGGGTTGTTCTGTAGTGAGATGATAAAGGTTGTGGATGAGAGATATTGAGAAAAGGGGGTCTCAAACGATGTATGAGAGTGTTTTGAAGGTGTTCAAAGTAAAGTGAGTAGGTTAGGATAAGTTAGGTTAGGTTATTTTAGGTTAGGTTAGGTTAGGTTAGGATAAGTTAGGTTAGGTTAGGATAAGTTAGGTTAGGTTAGATTAGATTAGGATAAGTTAGGTTAGGTTCGTTATTTTAGGTTAGGTTAGGTTAGGATAGGTTAGGTTAGGATAAGTTAGGTTAGGTTAGCTTAGGATAAGTTAGGTTAGGTTAGGTTAGGTTAGCTTAGGATAGGTTAGGTTAGGTTAGGACAGGTTAGGATAGGTTAGGTTAGGTTAGGTTAGGTTCGGTAGGTTAGGTGAGGTTAGGTTAGGTTAAGTTAGGTAGTATTCGAGGTGTTTGATGGAGTTAGGTTAGGTTAGGATAGGTTAGGTTAGGTTAGGATAGAGGTGTTTGATGGAGTTAGGTTGGGTTAGGTTAGGTTAGGTTAGGTTAGGTTAGGATAGAGGTGATTGATGGAGTTAGGTTAGGTTCGGTTAGGTGAGGTTAGGTTAGGTTAGGAATTAGGTTAGGTTAGGTTAGGTTAGGATAGACAGTTGGTCTGGAAAGAGATGATTTTCTACCTTGGATGTTACCCGCATTTCATGGCGTCTGTCTGTCCTGAGTTGACGCAGGTGTTATGTTCTACCTTGGGTGTGAACCGCATTACCCAGTGGTGTTGGGGGGGAGGGGGGAAGGGGTGGCCCACAATGAGTCTCTCCGAGCGAGGAAAGTGTTTCTATTCGGAAATCGAGTAAATATTTCTACCATTGAGTGTGTTTACCAACAAGAAAATAATGTTCGATTTTACGATAAAGTTTTCAAAACTAATTTGGAAATATCCAAAAAAAAATGGAGTCGTTCAAAGTAATTCTGGAGTACTCTAATGTATTTTTGAAGTATTCCAATATATTTTAGGTTAGGTTAGGATAGGTTCGGCTAGGTTAGGTTAGGTAAGGTTAAGATAGGTTAGGTTAGGTTAGGTTAGGGTAGGTTAGGTTAGGTTAGGTTAAGTTATGGTTAGGCTAGGTTAGGTTAGGTTAGGTTGGGTTAGGTTAAGTTAGGTTAGGTTAGGCTAGGTTAGGTTAGGTTATGTTAGGTAAGGTTAGGTTAGGGTGGGTTCGGTTAGGTTAGGTTAGGTTAGGTTAAGTTAGGTTAGGTTAGGCTAGGTTAGGTTAGGTTAGGATAAGTTAGGTAAGGTTAGGTTAGGTTAGGTTAGGCTAGGTTAGGATAAGTTAGGTTAGGTTAGGTTAGGTTAGGTTAGGTTAGGTTAGGATAAGTTAGGTTAGGTTAGGCTAGGTTAGGGATGTGTGTGTGTGTGTGTGTGTGTGTGTGTGGGGGGGATGTGGGATGTGGGTGTTGTGGGATGTGGGTGTTGTTGTCGAACTAGAGATACCGAAAAGACGTTATAAGTGGGTTGTTTTTGTGACTTTTTCTGATGTAGTGTGTCCCCTTATTAACTTTAATGAACTAAAAGGGTTAAAACGAGAAAAAAAAATGGGAGGTGTGGGTGTTGTGACTTTCTGATGAAATTAAATAAAACGAGAAAAAATTGTGGGTGTTGTGGGATGTGGGTGTTGATCTTAGTTTATGGTGATTTTGGTGGTGTTTTGAGTGTATTCAGTGGTGTTTTAGTATTCAGTGGTGTATTTGGGAGTACTCAAATGGTGTTTTTGGAAGTGTTTCAGTGTTGTTTGGAAATGTTCAAAGGTGTTCAAAGGTGTTTTGAGTGTGTTCAAATGTTGTTTTTTTTGAAGGTGATCAAGGGTGTTCAAGGGTGTTTTGAAGGTGTTCAAAGGTGTTTTGAGCTTATTCAAAGGTGTTTTGAGTGTGTTCAAATGATTATGAGAGTGTTTTGAATGTGTTCAAAGGTGTTTTGAAGGTGTTCAAAGGTGTTTTGAAGGTGTTGAAGGGTGTTTTGAGTGTGTTCAAGGGTGTTTGAAGGTGTTGAAGGGTGTTTTGATTGAATTCAGCGGTGTTTTAGTAGTAATCAGTGGTGTAATTGGGAGTACTCAAATTGTGTTTTTTTGGAAGTGTTTCAGTGTTGATTGGAAATGTTCAAAGGTGTTTTGAAGGTGTTCAAAGGTGTTTTGAGGTTATTCAAAGGTGTTTTGAGTGTGTTCAAATGATTATGAGAGTGTTTTGAAGGTGTTCAAATGTGTTTTGAAGGTGTTCAAAGGTGTTTTGAAGGTGTTGAAGGGTGTTTTGATTGAATTCAGCGGTGTTTTAGTAGTATTCAGTGGTGTAATTGGGAGTACTCAAATAGTGTTTTGGAAATGTTCAAAGGTGTTTTTGAAGGTATTCAAGAGTGTTTTGAAGGTGTTCAAGGGTGTTTGAAGGTGTTGAAGGGTGTTTTGATTGAATTCAGCGGTGTTTTAGTAGTAATCAGTGGTGTAATTGGGAGTACTCAAATAGTGTTTTTGGAAATGTTCAAAGGTGTTCAAAGGTGTTTTGAAGGTGTTGAAGGGTGTTTTGATTGAATTCATCGGTGTTTTAGTAGTATTCAGTGGTGTAATTGGGAGTACTCAAATAGTGTTTTGGAAATGTTCAAAGGTGTTTTTGAAGGTGTTCAAGAGTGTTTTGAAGGTGTTCAAGGGTGTTTGAAGGTGTTGAAGGGTGTTTTGATTGAATTCAGCGGTGTTTTAGTAGTAATCAGTGGTGTAATTGGGAGTACTCAAATGGTGTTTTTGGAAGTGTTTCAGTGTTGTTTGGAAATGTTCAAAGGTGTTCAAAGGTGTTTTGAGGTTATTCAAAGGTGTTTTGAGTGTGTTCAAATGATTATGAGAGTGTTTTGAATGTGTTCAAAGGTGTTTTTGAAGGTGATCAAAGGTGTTTTGAAGGTGTTGAAGGGTGTTTTGAGTGTGTTCAAGGGTGTTTGAAGGTGTTGAAGGGTGATTTGATTGAATTCAGCGGTGTAATTGGGAGTACTCAAATTGTGTTTTTTGGAAGTGTTTCAGTGTTGTTTGGAAATGTTCAAAGGTGTTCAAAGGTGTTTTGAGTGTGTTCAAATGTTGTTTTTTGAAGGTGATCAAGAGTGTTCAAGGGTGTTTTGAAGGTGTTCAAAGGTGTTTTGAGGTTATTCAAAGGTGTTTTGAAGGTGTTCAAGGGTGTTTATGTGAGTATTCAAAGGTGTTTTTTGAAGGTGTACAAATGATTATGAGAGTGTTTTTGGGGGTGTTCAAAGTAAAGTGTTTGAGTTAGTTTTTGTGACTTTTTTTTTTCTGATGTAATGTGTCCCCTTAATAACTTTAATGAACTAAAAGGGTAAAAACGAGAAAATGCCTAGTCTGGAGACTGAGGGATGAGTTGTAATTTAATGAAAGTGCAGATAAATTAGAGATGTAAAATCTTATTTGGGAGTACTCAAATAGTGTTTTGGAAATGTTCAAAGGTGTTTTGAGTGTGTTCAAATGTTGTTTTTGAAGGTGTTCAAGGGTGTTTTGAAGGTGTTCAAGGGTGTTTTGAAGGTGTTCAAAGGTGTTTTGAGGTTATTCAAAGGTGTTTTGAGTGTGTTCAAATGATTATGAGAGTGCTTTGAAGGTGTTTTGAAGGTGTTCAAGGGTGTTTATGTGAGTATTCAAAGGTGTTTTTTGAAGGTGTACAAATGATTATGAGAGTACTTATGAAGGTGTTCAAATGATGTGCAAGAGTATTTATGAAGGTGTTCTGGGAGTATTCAGAGGTGATTTGGGGGTGTTCGAATGATGTTTTTTGGAGTATTTCAGTGTTGTTTGGAAATGTATAAAGGTATTTTTTGTGAGTATTCAAATGATTTATGAGAGTGTTTTGAAGATGTTCAAAGTAAAAGTGCGTATTTAACTTCGTAATATGTAAAATTGTGAGTAGTGAATTTAACGAAAGTGGATGTAAGCGATGTGGTGACTTTCTGATGCATGTGTCCCCTTATTAACTTTAATGAACTAAAAGGGTTAAAACGAGAAAAATTGGGGGTTATGAGTGAAAATTGTGAGGTGTTGGTTGGAGTGTGAGGGTTTGGGAGGGTGGGTAAAAGGGTAGACAAGATTCAACCTGTGTGCGCGTGACGTCACTGACATAGGGGGCGACCTGATTCAACCTGTGTGCTGGGTCAACACGTGACGTCATTGACCGCCGAGTAAACACCCTTCATTAGACCTGTAGTAAGCATGCCCCCATAGGAGGAGTTCATTTGAATGCTTACCCCCAGAGGGGGGAATCCAAAAAACCTTGATCCAAGGAGATGGAGAATTTCGAAAACCCCATAGGGGGGATCCAAAAAACTTGATCCGAGGAGATGGAGTCATGGTATTGTCGAGAAAATTTGATCCGAGGAGATGGAGAATTTCGAAAACCCCATAGGGGGGATCCAAAAATTTGATCCAAGGAGATGGAGACTTTCGAAAACCCCATAGGGGGGAATCCAAAAAATTGTATTGTCGAGAAATTTTTGGGGATGGGGGTGAAAGTGGGAGGGGGATCCGAGGAAGTGGAGACTTTGATATTGAGAACCCCATAGGGGGGAGTATCCAAAACTTGTATTATCGAGAAAATTTGGGGATGGGGGGTGAAAGGAGGGGTACCCAAAAAAACCTTGATCCAAGGAGATGGAGAATTTCGAAAACCCCATAGGGGGGAATCCAAAAAACTTGATCCGAGGAGATGGAGTCATGGTATTATCGAGAAAATTTTGGGGTTGGGGGGTGAAAGTGGGAGGGGGGATCCGAGGAGATGGAGACTTTTGATTTCGAGAAATTTTGGGATGGGGGTGAAAGTGAGAGGGGGAACCTCAAAAATTTGATCTGAGGAGATGGAGAGCACAAGAAAATGAAATTCAAAAAAAATTCGAAAAAAATCGGAAAAAAATCGGGGCGTGGGGGCGATCCGGATGACGCTGCAGAAGGCGCAGCAGAAGGCGCGGGCGGGGTCGCGAAGGGCGCGGTCGGGCGCGCGGGCGGGGCGGGGCGCGCGGGCGGGCGCGCGGGCGGGCGCGCGGGCGGGCGCGCGGGCGGGCGCGCGGCGCGACGGCGGGGGGTCGCGAAGGGGGGGGGGGGTCGTGGGCGGGGGGTATTGGTTGGGGGGTCAAGGGTGAGGTAGTCTCGAGGGCGAGGTCATGGTCAAAACCGGAAGTAACACCTAGGTGTGAAAAGGTGACCCTCCAGCTGCTGGTCCTAGACCGGAAGAGACCTCCCAGAGGAAGGCCCAAACCGGAGGAGACCTCCCAGAGGAAGGCCCAAACCGGAGGAGACCTCCCAGAGGAAGGCCTTTTCCGGAGGAGACCCCCCAGAGGAAATTTTCACTACTTATATATATATATATATATATGTGTGTATTATATATATATATATATATATATGTATTATATATATATATATATATACATATATATGTATTATATATATACATATATATGTATTATATTTATACATATATATATATTATATATATATATATATATATATATATATATATATATATATATATATATATATATATATATATATAAAGTTTTTCTTCTTCTCTTTTTTAGTAAATGTCTACAGGAGAAGGGGTTACTAGCCCATTGCTCCCGGCATTTTAGTCGCCTCATACGACACGCATGGCTTACGGAGGAAAGATTCTTTTCCACTTCCCCATGGACAATAGAAGAAATAAAGAGGAACAAGAACTATTTAGAAAAAGGAGAAAAACCTAGATGTATGTATATATATATGCATGTGCGTGTCTGTGAAGTGTGACCAAAGTGTAAGTAGGAGTAGCAAGATATCCCTGTTATCTAGCGTGTTTATGAGACAGAAAAAGAAACCAGCAATCCTACCATCATGCAAAAGTTACAGGTTTCTGTTTCACAGTCATCTGGCAGGACGGTAGTACTTCCCTGGGTGGTTGCTGTCTACCAACCTACTAATTATTTTCAACAAATTTTGTTGAAAATAAGAAAAAGTTTTGGAGTGAGATAAACAAGTTGAGGAAGCCTAGAGAACAAATGGATTTGTCAGTTAAAAATAGGAGAGGAGAGTTATTAAATGGAGAGTTAGAGGTATTGGGAAGATGGAGGGAATATTTTGAGGAATTGTTAAATGTTGATGAAGATAGGGAAGCTGTGATTTCGTGTATAGGGCAAGGAGGAACAACATCTTGTAGGAGTGAGGAAGAGCCAGTTGTGAGTGTGGGGGAAGTTCGTGAGGCAGTAGGTAAAATGAAAGGGGATAAGGCAGCCGGGATTGATGGGATAAAGATAGAAATGTTAAAAGCCGGTGGGGATATAGTTTTGGAGTGGTTGGTGCAATTATTTAATAAATGTATGGAAGAGGGTAAGGTACCTAGGGATTGGCAGAGAGCATGCATAGTTCCTTCGTATAAAGGCAAAGGGGATAAAAGAGAGTGCAAAAATTATAGGGGGATAAGTCTGTTGAGTATACCTGGCAAAGTGTATGGTAGAGTTATTATTGAAAGAATTAAGAGTAAGACGGAGAATAGGATAGCAGATGAACAAGGAGGCTTTAGGAAAGGTAGGGGGTGTGTGGACCAGGTGTTTACAGTGAAACATATAAGTGAACAGTATTTAGATAAGGCTAAAGAGGTCTTTGTGGCATTTATGGATTTGGAAAAGGCGTATGACAGGGTGGATAGGGGGGCAATGTGGCAGATGTTGCAGGTGTATGGTGTAGGAGGTAGGTTACTGAAAGCAGTGAAGAGTTTTTACGAGGATAGTGAGGCTCAAGTTAGAGTATGTAGGAAAGAGGGAAATTATTTCCCAGTAAAAGTAGGCCTTAGACAAGGATGTGTGATGTCACCGTGGTTGTTTAATATATTTATAGATGGGGTAGTAAGAGAAGTAAATGCGAGGGTCTTGGCAAGAGGCATGGAGTTAAAAGATAAAGAATCACACATAAAGTGGGAGTTGTCACAGTTGCTCTTTGCTGATGACACTGTGCTCTTGGGAGATTCTGAAGAGAAGTTGCAGAGATTGGTGGATGAATTTGGTAGGGTGTGCAAAAGAAGAAAATTGAAAGTGAATACAGGAAAGAGTAAGGTTATGAGGATAACAAAAAGATTAGGTGATGAAAGATTGGATATCAGATTGGAGGGAGAGAGTATGGAGGAGGTGAATGTATTCAGGTATTTGGGAGTGGACGTGTCAGCGGATGGGTCTATGAAAGATGAGGTGAATCATAGAATTGATGAGGGGAAACGGGTGAGTGGTGCACTTAGGAGTCTGTGGAGACAAAGAACTTTGTCCTTGGAGGCAAAGAGGGGAATGTATGAGAGTATAGTTTTACCAACGCTCTTATATGGGTGTGAAGCATGGGTGATGAATGTTGCAGCGAGGAGAAGGCTGGAGGCAGTGGAGATGTCATGTCTGAGAGCAATGTGTGGTGTGAATATAATGCAGAGAATTCGTAGTTTGGAAGTTAGGAGGAGGTGCGGGATTGCCAAAACTGTTGTCCAGAGGGCTGAGGAAGGGTTGTTGAGGTGGTTCGTATATGTGGAGAGAATGGAGCGAAACAGAATAACTTCAAGAGTGTATTAGTCTGTAATTTAAGGAAGGTGGGGTAGGGGTCGGCCTAGGAAAGGTTGGAGGGAGGGGGTAAAGGAGGTTTTGTGTGCGAGGGGCTTGGACTTCCAGCAGGCATGCGTGAGCGTGTTTGATAGGAGTGAATGGAGACAAATGGTTTTTAATACTTGACGTGCTGTTGGAGTGTGAGCAAAGTAACATTTATGAAGGGGTTCAGGGAAACCGGCAGGCCGGACTTGAGTCCTGGAGATGGGAAGTACAGTGCCTGCACTCTGAAGGAGGAGTGTTAATGTTGCAGTTTAAAAACTGTAGTGTAAAGCACCCTTCTGGCAAGACAGTGATGGAGTGAATGATGGTGAAAGTTTTTCTTTTTCGGGCCACCCTGCCTTGGTGGGAATCGGCCAGTGTGATAATAAATAAATATATATACATGTATATATATATATATATATATATATATATATATATATATATATATATATATATATATATATATATATATATATATATATATATATATATATATATATATATATATAAATGTATGTATGAGTGCATGGGGAAGGGGGGATAGGGTGCCGGGTGGCACCTGGGGAAGAGCGATGGGAAAAGCGTCAACTGAACTGTTGTTGAGGGTCACCGCGAGGACAGTACTGCAGAGTAATGATATTTGTGAGGCACTGTACGTTGCTGGTGACCATACCTTGAGGCTTACCAGGGAGAGAGAGAGAGAGAGAGAGAGAGAGAGAGACAGAGAGAGAGAGAGAGAGAGAGAGAGAGAGAGAGAGAGAGAGAGAGAGAGAGAGAGAGAGAGAGAGAGAGAGAGAGAGAGAGAGAGAGAGAGATACTGTGTTAATTCATTATATTTCCCTTTCTTTTAATCTAGCCGTTCCTGTTTATATGATTCTTTTTGATATCCAAAATAAATTTTAACAGCATATCTTATTTCCCAAAGAACCTAATAACACTGTCCAAGTTGTTGAAAGTTTGTGGCAGTGTTGCAACAAGTGCCACACGCAGTGTTGCAACAAGTGCCACACCTAACACTACCTTCTCTTATACGTATTATTGTTTTAATTATAAAACACGTTCATTACATTTATAAATTCTGTTACAATAATTTTCAGTTCCAGCATCTTAAGTTGTCTGTAATATATTCATTTATAGTTAAGCTCTTTAATAACAATAACTTTTTTTTCTCGTGGTTACTCTCTTTTTTTTTCCATAGAATTATTAAGCAGTGTCTTGTATTCAATAATTATTACGAGTTTCATCATTTTTTATAATCATATCTTCAAAAGATAGTAGTTTATATATTTTGTACTTTTCGTCTGTTTGTCATTAATTCGTCTCTTCTCCACATCCAGTAGTTTCCTTCCTGTATAATCTATCTTAAAACATATTTTTTTCTAGTTTAGATTTAGTTGGAAAAAGTACATCAGGTTTTCTTGCATATATATAATGTCCCTTAGTTCTTTTTTTGTTTATATATAACCTCATATACATTAGCATACAAAATGGGCAGTTATAAATATTTTTATCTCACTAATTCTATCTTTTCTATTTGAGTTACATTAATGTACTCCGTTCAGTGACCTTTGGGTAGCATGGGTTCCACTGTGAATCTCCCCCAGCGTGGCCGTGATGAACTCTAGCTCAGGTCCCCCCAAAAGCCGTCATTATGACTCATGAAATCGTAATGAGATGATTGAAAACAAATCAAGGTAAAGATGGGGACTGAGAGTTCCGGGGGTCGACGCCCCCGCGACCGCCCTGTGACCAGGCCATCCAAATTCGTTATGTCCCTAGCTGGCTTTAGCAATTCTTTATGCAGCATCTGCTGTATATATTCCCCACTAAACACTCTTGAATGCAAAGATCGATAAAGTAATGTTTTTTTTTTCCATTTCGTATATGTGTGTCGTTCTTTATCTTGCGATTCTTTCTGGTCGTGATTTTATATAATTTCCTGCGCAGTCTCCATCAAGAGTTTAGTTATTTACACTTTTCTTTCAAGTTTAATATTGACTCTAGCGGTAATCTTCATTATCACTTGCTTTTCTATCCTTCTTTTCAAGAGTGATATTTGGCTATACTTTAATTTAGCTTCAGGTTACTTTTGCTCTCACATCTTCTCTAAGGTTTCACAAACATTATTCGAGATATTCTGAGCCAGCTGCATCTGTTGTTTTGGTTGTCTATTTGTTTTGTTATACTATCTTCACTATCTTCTGTTACAGACTTCTATACTTCGGAAACCTCTTTGTATCATCCTTATTTCTTAACAAATCCTGATGATCTACTCTCGTATATTTACTATATTAGCCTATGCTTTTCGAATTATCTACATCTGTCCTACTGAAACGTTCATTATCTACATTTCTTGACTATCTATCTATCTATATATATATATATATATATATATATATATATATATATATATATATATATATATATATATATATATATATATATATATATATATATATATATATATATATATATATATATATATATATATATATATATATATATATATATATATATATATATATATATATATATATATATATATGTCGTGCCGAATATGTAAAACTGGTCAGTTAGCAAGAACTCATTTAAAATTAAGTCCTTTCTTAATTTTTCTCTTATATGTTTAAAGATATATTTTTTTTCATTAATGTTAATGTAAAAAATTTTAATTTTGCAACAAAAGAATCTTAGAAAACTTACCTAACCTTATTCAATTCAATTCAATTCAAGTTTATTCTCTATAAGGGTTACAATGTGTGGTTTACAGGTTTTGATTATTGTGTGGTTTACATGTTATAAAATACTAATTACAGAGGGGGCCACAAGGACACCTAGCATGGCTAGGCATTTCGAGCAGACTTAGATTAATTCTTAACATTAAATCCTAACAGATTATGGTATTAAGGCTAAGTGACTACATCATAATTTGTGAGTTTAGCAATGTGAATGCTTTTGTTTTGGCACAATACAAGGTGTCTATATTGGAATATCATAGGCAAACTTATGACTAGTTAGGATTTTTTATTTTAAGATTAAGATTAGTATTTCTGGGTTTATAGTCAGTGGGTGAGTGTAATTGTGAACCACCAGGTGGTTATCATGTAGTTAGTTGTCGGGGTGGATCAGGGAGATAAGATGTTTTCTAACTGTAGTTTTGAAAGTGATGAATGTGTCTGCAGTTCTAGAGATTTCAGGTAGGGTGTTTCAGATTTTAGGGCCTTTGAAATACATTGAATTTTTGTAAAGGTTTAGTCGAACACGGGGAATGTCATAGAGATGTTTGTGTCTGGTGTTATGCCTGTGGATCCTGCCACAACTATCAAGAAAGCGTTTTAGGTCAAGGTTAATATTGGAATTTAAGGTCCTGTAGATATAGATTGCACAGTAGTAAGTGTGGATGTTCTGAACAGGGAGTAAATTTAGATCTATGAAGAGTGGGGGTGTGTGTTGCCAGGGATGGGATTTAGTGATTATTCTTACTGCAGGTTCTTGTTGGGTTATTATTGGCTTTAGGTGTGTTGCTGCAGTTGAACCCCAAGCACAGATAGCATAGGTGAGGTATGGATATATAAGTGAATGGTATAGTGTGAGAAGGGCAGTTTGTGGCACGTAGTATCGTATCTTGGAGAGGATCCCCACCGTTTTGGATACTTTTTTTGTTGTGTGTTGGATATGGGTGCTGAAGTTTAGGTTGTTGTCGAGGTATAGGCCAAGGAATTTGCCCTCATTATGTCTGGCAATTAGAGTGTTGTCGATCTTAATGTTAAGTTGTGCAATACTTGCTCTGCTTCAAACATAATGTAGTAGGTTTTGCCAGTGTTAAGTGTAAGTTTATTGGCTGTCATCCAAGTCGATATTTTGAGCAGCTCCTCGTTAACAATGGTGTTGAGGGTGGCAAGATTAGGGTGGGAGATGACATAAGTCGTGTCGTCAGCAAAGAGAATGGGTTTCAGGTGTTGGGATATGTCTGGAAGATTATTGATGTACATGAGGAAGAGCAGGGGTCCAAGGACACTTCCCTGTGGAGATTTAACAGTAATGACTTATGCATGCCAAGTCTACATTTTCTGTTAAATACTTTCTCTTTTGTAAATATATATTCTTCCTCAGAATCCGTAGGGTACATGAATACTGATCGATCAATCATTTCTATCTTTTATTGTACTGTGATTTGTTATTGTAATTTGTAATGCATTACTCTATGATCCATTGCACTACGATCCATTGTGCTACCGTCCATTACACTACCATCCATTATATTAATATCCATTCCAATGTTATCCATTCAACCGAGTATATCCCATTACCATTTCTGTGATTAGTTCAAAGTTACATATGTGTTTGCTATTGTATAGAATCAGTCAAAAGCCATCTACCTGTTCAGCCTGTAGAGTAGTATTGTATGTCGAGATGCCATACGTAACATGACCGAGCTGTCAGTATCGCTACTGAATCCCTCCATATAGGCTTGTGTAGTGTATCATAGTTCATATCATCCATATATACATTTAGGCTCCCTGCTCAGCTAGGTCTAGTGGCTGTGTGACGTCATGTGGTGATGCATGTGAGCATCGGTCACCCTGCCTCTTCCTCAGTTCCAGTATAGGCATAAGCGAGACAGGTAGGCTGGGCTATACTCCCCTCACGACTCTGCCAATGTAAGTGATATCTACCAACCAAGTGTGTTTATCTTCAACCATCATATCTCCAAGGAACCCTCAACATATATATATGTACTCGCCTATTTGTACTCACCTATTTGTGGTTGCAGGGGTCGATTCATAGCTCCTGGCCCTGCCTTTTCACTGACTGGTAGTAGGTCCTCTCTCTCCCTGCTCTATGAGCTTTATCAAACCTCGTGTGTACTCACCTATTTGTGGTTGCAGGGGTCGAGTCTTAGCTCCTGGCCCCACCTCTTCACTGGTTGCTACTGGGTCCTCTCTCTCCCTGCTCCATGATCTTTATCAAACCTCGTCTTAAAACTATGTATGGTTCCCACCTCCACTATGTCACTTTCTAGGCTATTCCACTGCCTGACAACTCTGTGGCTGAAGGAATACTTTCTGACATCCCTTTGACTAATCTGACTCTTCAACTTCCAATTGTGACCTCTTGTTTCTGTGTCCCGTCCCTGGAACATCCTGTCTTTGTCCACGTTGTCTATTCCGCACAGTATTTTATGTGTCGTTATCATGTCTCCCCTGACCCCCCTGTCCTCCAGTATCGTCAGGCCGGTTTCCCTTAACCTTTTTTCATAGGACATTCCCCTAAGCTCTGGAACTAACCTTGTCGCAAACCTATGCACTTTCTCTAATTTTTTGACGTGCTTGATCAAGTGCGGGCTCCAAACAAGTGATGCATACTCCAGTACGGGCCTGACGTACAAGCTGTACGTACAAGCTGAGAACGCTGTTCTCAGGTTTGCCAGGCGCCCACTGTGATACCTCATTATGTACCATGACTCGTTGTTGCCTCCCTGTCAGGTATTCTCTGATCCATTGCAGTGCCCTTCCTGTTATATGCACCTGATCCTCTAGCTCAGTGTTATTCACGGCAAGAGAGCCACTTCGGTTAAATACATTGATTGAGAGAGCCGCAGCTACTGCAAGTTAGCGTAACTCAACTAAATTAAGTAGTACTGAGCTGCTAGTGCAATATAGTAAATGAGAAAAATTAGACATGGTAATTTTAGCCTGCATATCTTGTTATTAATAGCAAAATAAAGACCAAACTTACTTAATGCTCCTTTTCTACTGGTCGGGTCTGGGATGGCTGTTCATCACTATTGTGTTTTTGTTTAACCACAAATCGATCCATCATAACGGACACTACTTGACTGCACTTTGGTTTCAAGTAAAACTAGCCCATTGCAGCAAGCTTCCACAAGCAGCAACAGTTAAGTCGTTACTTTCATATATGTTGCCACAGTCTCAAATATCTGTTGCCTATTTTCAAACACAAATCTCCAAGAGTAACGAAATACGTCCAGTCTCCCCCTAAATCTTGAACTCAACTGATTCAGCGAGACCACCGACACCTAGAGCTAGACGTGTCCCTGATTAGTTTCCCGTAGTGGACACGTATGATTTCTGTATGACTAGGGTAGGGATGTTAGAATGTTATCTCTTACTGTGACTTCGTCTTCCATCTCACCTCATGAAAATATGTATCTTACTTGAAAAATTATTTTTCTATATATTTTTTTTATTAATTAATTAATATATTTTTCGAGAGTCGTGAATTGAGTCATCGCGAGCCGCCAGCGGCTCTAGCTTCTGCACTAATATCTTGTGAGGAACTGTGTCAAAGGCCTTCTTGAAGTCCAAGAAGATGCAATCAACCCACCCTTCTCTCTTGTATCTTACTTCTGTTACTTTATCATAAAACTCCAGAAGGTCTGTGACACAGGATATGCCTTCCATGAATCAGTGCTGGTTGGCGTTTATACTCTTGTTCCATTCCAGGTGCTCCACCACTCTCCTCCTGATAAACTTCTCCATGACTTTGCATACTATACACGTAAGTGACACAGGTCTATAGTTTAGTGCCTCTTCTCTGTCTCCTTTTTTAAAAATGGGAACTACATTTGCTGCCTTCCATACCTGAGATAGTTGCCCAGTTTCCAGGGATGGGTTGAATATTGTGGTAAGTGGTACACACAGCATATCCGTTCCCTCTGTAAGGACCCATGGGGAAATGTTGTCCGGTCCCATTGCCTTTGAGGTATCAGTGTCCCTTAGCAGCTTCTTCACCTCCTCCTCATTTGTATGTATGTCATCTAACACTTGTTGGTATATTCCTTGCTGGTGTCCCCCTCTGTTCTGTCCCCCCAGAGGCCTTCCTGTCTCCACTGTAAATACTTCCTTAAATCTCATGTTGAGCTCCTTACATATCTCTTGATCGTTTCTTGTGAGTTCCACACCTTATTTCTTCAGCCTGATTACCTGGTCTTTGACTGTTGTTTTCCCCCTAATGTGGCTATACAGCAGTTTCGGGTCAGACTTGACTTTCGATACTATGTCATTTTCGTACTGTCGCTGGGCCTCTCTCCTTATCTGTGCATACTCATTTCTGTCTCTTCTACTAATATCCTTATTTTTCTGAGTCCTTTGCCTCTTGTACCTTTTCCATTCTCTGGTGCACTTAGTTTTTGCCATCGTACACCTTTGGGAAAACCAAGGACTTGCTTTGGTCTTCCTATTATTTCTATTGCCCTTGGGAACAAAACTTTCCTCTGCCTCCTTGCACTTTGTTGCTACATATTCCATCATCTCGTTTACTGATTTTTCCACCAGTTCTCTGTCCCACTGAAGCTCTTGCAGGAAGTTTCTCAATTCCTGTTACCCTCTCCACTTGTAACTGTACTATATAATCAAAACTCAGAACCACGTGATCGCTCGCTCCAAGGGGCCTCTCGTAAGTGATGTCCTCAATGTCTGAATTGCTCAGGATGAACACAAGATCCAGTCTTGCTGGCTCATCCTCTCCCCTCTCTCTGGTTGTGTCCCTGACATGTTGATGCATGAGGTTTTCAAGTACCACATCCATCATCTTGGCTCTCCATGTTTCGGGACCCCCATGAGGCTCCTGGTTTTCCCAGCCGATCTCCCTGTGGTTGAAATCGCCCATTACCAGTAACTTTGCTCTGCTCGAGTGAGCTCTTCTTGCCACCTCAGCCAGTGTGTCCACCATCGCTCTGTTGTTTTCTTTGTACTCCTCTCTTGGCCTCCTGCAGTTCTGTGGTGGGTTATACATCACTCCAATGACTACTTTATGTTTCCCAGACTGAATTGTACCTACTATGTAGTCCCTTTCTCCAATCATGTCCATGCCTTCCATTTCCTCAAATCCCCTTCGGTTTTTTATGAGTATGCAACCCCTCCTCCCCCTCTACTCCTATCTTTCCTCAGGATCTGATATCCCGGTGGGAAGATTGTGTCTGTTATTGCCTCAGTGGGTTTTGTTTCGGTGACTGCTATGATGTCTGGGGATTTCTAGCTGATTCTTTTGTGCCACTCCTCATATTCATTCGTTATTCCGTCCGTGTTTGTGCACCAAACCTTCAGCTTCTTTTCTAACACTGTGGTCCTGGGAGAATATTGGGGTTGGGGAGGGAGCCTTGGTGGGGGCCTATGGGGGGCTGGGGTGTAAGTGGGGTTTGTGATGAGGGGGTGGGGTCAGAATGCCCATAGTGGGCAGCTGTAGGGGTGAGGTTTGTGATGTGGGGGTTGGTGGCAGAGGGAACAGTGTGTAGGTTTTGGTTTAGATTGCTCAGTTGCATTGGGGTTGTCGCAGTTGGAGTTCTTCTGTGGGAGTTTCTGTGGGGTGTGTTTGCCCTTCCTCCTGTGTCTGGGTCCTGCTCATCTTCATCATTGCCTCTCGTTCCTCCTTGCATCTCTGTACCCTCTCTTTCAGTGTAGTCCTTTCTTTTTGTGTTCTGTTGCGATCGAGGTATACTCTCCTGTACCCTGGTTTTTCCATCAGTCGTGCTTTCTTTTGCAAGATCCTGGTTCGAGATGATTCTTCCTCGAAAATTACATTGATAGGCCATTTCCTTTCCCTCGCAAACCACCCAATTCTCCGAAAATTTTTCACCTGGGTCATATCGCCCTCACCTATTGTTTTCATGATGCCTTCAATCATTTTTTCCTCCTCCTGTTTTCTTTCATCGAAGGTGTCCCCTTCGGCTTCTTGGAGTCAGTAGACAAAAACTGACCTCTCCCTTTCCATCTCCCACTGAGTCTCCATTAGCATCCTCTGAGGTGTTTTAGTTCCTTCAATTGAAATGTTCTTGCCTTCAATCCCTGTCCTTGCTGAAACATCTATGCTCAGTGAACTGTCTTTCATGATCAGCTGTTCCTTGCTACTGCAGTTGGCTGTTAGAGTCTCTGCATATAACATATCTTCATTGTCTTCTGACCTGTCATTTGATCTTAGTGTGCTCCTCATCTTTTCCCTGGCCCCACGTGGGTCTGATGAGACCTTTGCGTATGGCATATCTCCTTTGTTTCTTAATGTCCCTTTGTCTGTGCCTGACATAGAATTTCCTGATGTTGCGTCTCAATTGTCATTTGCCTCTCTAATCTGTTTTAGGTTTTTTTCGTTTCTCTTCTAAGCACTGTATCCTAGCTTCTGCTGCTAAGACTGCATGTGTGTGTGTGTGTGTGTATGTGTGTGTATGTGTGTGTACTCACCTATTTGTACTCACCTATTTGTGGTTGCAGGGGTCGAGTCACAGCTCCTGGCCCCGCCTCTTCGCTGATTGCTACTAGGTCCTCACTCTCCCTGCCCCATGAGCTCTATCATACCTCGCCTTAAAACTATGTATGGTTCCTGCCTCCACCACATCACTTTCTAGGCTATTCCATGGCCTGACTACTCTATGACTGAAGAAATACTTCCTAACATCCCTTTGATTCATCTGAGTCTTCAACTTCCAATTGTGACCTCTTGTGTCTGTGTCCCATCTCTGGAACATCCTGTCTTTGTCCACCTCGTCTATTCCGCGCAGTATTTTATATGTCGTTATCATGTCTCCCCTGACCCTCCTGGCCTCCAGTGTCGTCAGGCCGATTTCCCTCAACCTTTCTTCATAGGACAATCCCCGTAGCTCTGGGACTAGTCTTGTTGCAAACCTTTGCACTTTCTCTAATTTCTTGACGTGCTTGACTAGGTGTGGATTCCAAACTGGTGCTGCATACTCCAGTATGGGCCTGACGTAGATGGTGTACAGAGTCTTAAACGAATCCTTACTGAGGTATCGGAACGCTATCCGTAGGTTTGCCAGGCGCCCGTATGCTGCAGCAGTTATCTGATTGATGTGCGCCTCAGGAGATATGCTCGGTGTTATACTCACCCCCAGATCTTTTTCCTTTAGTGAGGTTTGCAGTCTTTGGCCATCTAAACTATATTGTGTCTGCGGTCTTCTTTGCCCTTCCCCAATCTTCATGACTTTGCATTTGGCAGGGTTAAATTCTAGGAGCCAGTTGCTGGACCAGGCTTGTAGCCTGTCCAGATCTCTTTGTAGTCCTGCCTGATCCTCGTCCGATTCGATTCTTCTCATTAACTTCACATCGTCTGCAAACAAGGACACTTCTGAGTCTATCCCTTCCGTTATGTCGTTCACGTATACCAAGAACAGCACAGGTCCTAGGACTGACCCCTGTGGAACCCCGCTTGTCACAGGCGCCCACTCTGACACCTCGTCGCGTACCATGACTCGTTGTTTCCTCCCTGTCAGATATTCTCTGATCCATTGCAGTGCCTTTCCTGTTATGTGTGCCTGGTCCTCTAGCTTTTGCAGTAACCTCTTGTGAGGAACTGTGTCGAAAGCCTTCTTGCAGTCCAAAAATACGCAGTCGATCCACCCCTCTCTCTCTTGTCTTACTTCTGTCACCTTGTCATAAAACTCTAGTAGGTTTGTGACACAGGATTTTCCTTCCCTGAAACCGTGCTGGTTGTCAATTATACACTTGTTTCTTTCCAGGTGCCCCACCACTCTCCTCCTGATGATCTTCTCCATGACCTTGCATACTATACACGTTAGAGATACAGGTCTGTAGTTTAGTGCCTCATGTCTGTCTCCCTTTTTAAAAATTGGGACTACATTTGCCATTTTCCATACCTCAGGGAGTTGCCCAGTTTCAAATGATGTGTTGAAGATCTTTGTTAATGGCTCACACAATATCTCTGCTCCCTCTTTAAGGACCCATGGAGAGATGTTGTCTGGTCCCACCGCCTTTGAGGTGTCAAGTTCGCATAGCAGCTTCTTCACCTCCTCCTTGGTTATATGTACCTCATCCAGCACTTGCTGGTGTGCCCCCCTGTTCTGATTTCTTGGAGTCCTACTGGTTTCCACTGTAAATACCTCTTTAAATCTTGTGTTGAGCTCCTGACATACCTCTCGGTCGTTTCTTGTGAATTCCCCATCACCCTTCCTCAGTCTGATTACCTGGTCCTTGACTGTTGTTTTCCTCCTGATGTGGCTGTACAACAGCTTCGGGTCAGTCTTTACTTTTGATGCTATGTCATTTTCATATTGTCTCTGAGCCTCCCTTCTTATCTGTGCATATTCGTTTCTGGCTCTTCGGCTGATTTCTTTATTTTCCTGAGTTCTCTGTCTTCTGTACCTTTTCCATTCTCTATTACACCTAGTTTTTGCCTCCCTACACCTTTGGGTGAACCAAGGACTCGTTCTGTTCTTCCCATTATTTCTGTTTCCCTTGGGAACAAACTTCTCCTCTGCCTCCTTGCATTTTGTTGCTACATAATCCATCATTTCTTGTACTGGTTTTCCTGTCAGTTCCCTCTCCCACTGAATGTCTTGAAGGAAGTTCCTCATGCCTGAGTAGTTCCCCCTTTTGTAGTTTGGTTTTTCCCAGCCTATTCCTGCTACTCTCTCCACTTGGAGCTCAACTATGTAGTCGAAGCACAGAACCACATGATCACTAGCTCCCAGGGGCCTTTCATACATGATACCCTCGATGTCCGAACTACTCATGGTGAATACAAGGTCCAACCTTGCTGGTTCGTCCTCTCCTCTCTCTCTGGTAGTGTCTCTAACATGTTGATGCATGAGGTTCTCCAGTACCACATCCATCATCTTGGCTCTCCATGTTTCGGGACCCCCATGGGGCTCCAGGTTTTCCCAGTCAATCTCCTTGTGATTGAAATCACCCATAACTAGTAACTTTGCTCCCCCCATGTGTGCTCTCCTGGCCACCTCGGCTAGTGTGTTGATCATTGCTCTGTTGCTCTCATCGTATTCTTCTCTTGGCCTCCTGCAGTTCTGTGGTGGGTTGTACATTACTGCAATTATCACCTTATGTCCCTCAGACTGGATTGTTCCTACTAAGTAGTCCCTTTCGCCCATGCCATCCATTCCTTCCATTTTCTCAAAACCCCACTGGTTTTTAATGAGCAGTGCAACTCCTCCTCCCCCTCTCCTCCCTCTGTCTTTCCTGAAGATTTGATATCCGGATGGAAAGATTGAATCTGTTATTATTCTGGTGAGTTTTGTTTCTGTGAGTGCTATTATGTCTGGGGATGTCTCTTTGATTCTTTCGTGCCACTCCTCATACTTGTTTGTTATTCCATCTGCATTTGTATACCACACCTTCAACTTCTTTTCTAAGACTGTGGTCTGGGAAGTATATTGGGGTTGGGGAAGTGGGAGACCTGGTAAGGAACTATGGGTTGTTGCTGTGGGGGTGA
>NC_091297.1:28546008-28646008 GCF_038502225.1 Cherax quadricarinatus
TCCTCTCCTATTTTTAACTGACAAATCCATTTGTTCTCTAGGCTTCCTCAACTTGTTTATCTCACTCCAAAACTTTTTCTTATTTTCAACAAAATTTGTTGATAATATCTCACCCAAGACGTACCTGTAATCTTGCATATTTATGAGACAGACAAAAGACACCAGCAATCCTACCATCATGTCAAACAATTACAGGCTTTCGTTTTACACTCACTTGGCAGGACGATAGTACCTCCCTGGGCGGTTGCTGTCTACCAACCTACTACCTGGATTAGGGCATCATGTGTTTTTATGGTAGTAGGTTGATAGACAGCAACCACCCAAGGGGGTACTACCGTCCTGCCAAGTGAGTGTAAAACGAAAGCCTGTAATTGTTTGACATGATGGTAGGATTGCTGGTGTCTTTTGTCTGTCTCATAAATATGCAAGATTACAGGTACGTCTTGCTATTTCTACTTACACTTAGGTCACACTACACATACATGTACATGTTTATTTATACACACTCATCCAAGTTTTCTTTGATTTTATCTTAATAGTTCTTGGTCTTATTACTTTTCCTTTTATATCCATGAGGAAGTGGAATAAGAATCTTTCCTCCGTAAGCCATGCGTGTTGTAAAAGTCAACTAAAATGCCGGGAACAATGGGCCAGTAACTCCTTTTCATGTAATAATTACTAAAAAGAATAAGAAGAAGAAAATTGTCAAAGTGGGAAGTCTGAATGTGCGTGGATGTTGTGCAGATGATAAGAAAGAGATGATTGTGGATGTTATGAATGAGAAGAAGCTGGATGTCCTGGCTTTAAGTGAAACAAAACTGAAGGGGGTGGGAGAGTTTCAGTGGAGAGGAATAAATGGGATTAGGTCAGGGGTTTCAAATAGAGTTAGAGCTAAAGAAGGAGTAGCATTAATGTTGAAGGATAAGTTATGGCAAGAAAAGAGGGACTATAGATGTATTAATTCAAGGATTATGTGGAGTAAAATACAGGCTGAATGTGAAAAGTGGGTTATAGTGAGCGTATATGCACCTGGAGAAGAGAGAAATGTAGAGGACAGAGAGAGATTTTTGGAAATGTTGAGTGAATGCGTGGGGAGTTTTGAACCAAGTGTGAGAGTAATGGTGGTTGGGGATTTCAATGCTAAAGTGGGCAAAAATGTTGTGGAGGGAGTAGTAGGTAAATCTGGGGTGCCAAAGGTAAATGAAAATGGGGAGCCTTTAAGTGAGCTATGTGTAGAAAGAGGTTTTGTAATAAGTAATACATATTTTATGAAGAAGAGGATAAATAAATATACAAGGTATGATATAGCACGTAATGAAAGTAGTTTGTTAGATTATGTATTGGTGGATAAAAGGTTGATGGGTAGGCTCCAGGATGTACACCTTTATAGAGGGGCAACTGATATATCGGATCATTATTTAGTTGTAGCCAGGAAGCTTACAGCACTTCGCCGTATCTCGCATCTACTTGACAGTAGGGGTTGCAAGATTCTGTACGAGGCACAAGTACGCTCACACCTTGAGTATGCTCCACTTTCTTGGTTTGCATGCCCCCCCCCCTCTCATCAGCGACTGCTTGACAGAGTAGAGAACAGAGCAAGACGTCTCATCTCTCGCCTGGACCCATCCTGGATAGATCTGTCATTTCAGCAGAGCCTTCAACATAGGAGGGATGTGGGTGGCCTTACTGTTATGTACAAGGCCAATATTGTCAAAATACCACACTTGTATCCACTTCGAGGAAAGCGTGAAACAAGCTTTTATGCCACAAGACGGGCAGAAAGCAGCAACTTCACTCTGGCTGTACCCTTCTCCAGAACTTTACTCCATCTGAGATCCTATATTCCCAGGATGACTCGAGTATGGAACACATTCGTACAGCATAATGATGTCAACGAGATAAAGTCAGTTGATGAAATGAAAATGCTGGCCCACAGATAGCTCCAACTTCATCCTGTTCTCTACTTGTATGTCTCATAACAATAAAAATGCTTTCAAATGAGCTGATGTAGGTAACAGCTCTTAGCTTGCCAATAAAGTTAGGAATCCTTAACCTGTAAATAGCTTGTCAATAAAGCTAGGGATCCTTAACCTTGTCAAACCCTGTGTAAAAAAAATGGGAAAAGAGGAAAATGGCAACAACAAGTAAGAGGGAGGTGAAAGTGTATAAATTAAGGGAGGAGGATGTTCGGGTGAGATGTAAGCAACTATTGGCAGAAAGGTGGACTGGTGCAAGTATGAGTAGTGGTTGGGTTGAAGAGGGTTGGAATAGTTTTAAAAATGCAGTATTAGAATGTGGGGCAGAAGTTTGTGGTTACAGGAGGGTGGGTGCAGGAGGAAAGAGGAGTGATTGGTGGAATGATGAAGTAAAGGGTGTGATAAAAGAGAAAAAGTTAGCTTTTGAGAGGTTTTTACAAAGCAGAAGTGTTATAAGAAGAGCAGAGTATATGGAGAGTAAAAGAAAGGTGAAGAGAGTGGTGAGAGAGTGCAAAAGGAGAGCAGATGATAGAGTGGGAGAGGCACTGTCAAGAAATTTTAATGAAAATAAGAAAAAAAATTGGAGTGAGTTAAACAAGTTAAGAAAGCCTAGGAAAAGTATGGATTTATCAGTTAAAAACAGAGTAGGGGAGTTAGTAGATGGGGAGAGGGAGGTATTAGGTAGATGGCGAGAATATTTTGAGGAACTTTTAAATGTCGACGAGAAAAGGGAAGCGGTAATTTCATGCACTGGCCAGGGAGGTATATCATCTTTTAGGAGTGAAAAAGAACAGGATGTGAGTGTGGGGGAGGTGCGTGAGGCATTACGTAGAGTGAAAGGGGGTAAAGCAGCTGGAACTGAAATGTTAAAAGCAGGGGAGATATAGTGTTGAAGTGGTTGGTATTTTTGTTTATTTAATGTTCGAAAGAGGGGAAGGTACCTAGGAATTGGCAGAGAGCATGTATAGTCCCTTTATATAAAGGGAAGGGGGCCAAAAGAGATTGCAAAAATTGTAGAGGAATAAGTTTACTGAGTATATCAGGAAAAGTGTAAGGTAGGGTTATAATTGAAAAATTAGAGGTAAGACAGAATGTAGGATTGCGGATGAGCAAGGAGGTTTTAGAGTGGGTAGGGGATGTGTAGATCAAGTGTTTACGTTGAAGCATATATGTGAACAGTATTTAGACAAAGGTAGGGAAGTTTTTATTGCATTTATGGATTTAGAAAAGGCATATGATAGAGTGGATAGGGAAGCAATGTGGCAGATGTTGCAAGTATATGGAATAGGTGGTAAGTTACTAAATGCTGTAAAGAGTTTTTATGAGGATAGTGATGCTCAGGTTAGGGTGTAGAAGAGAGGGAGACTAAAATAGGCCTTAAACAGGGATGTGTAATGTCACCAATATATTTATAGATGGGGTTGTAAAAGAAGTAAATGCTAAGGGGTTAAGGAGAGGGGTGGGATTAAATTATGGGGAATTAAATGCAAAGTGGGAATTGACACAGTTGCTTTTTGATGATGATACTGTGCTTAAGGGAGATTCTAAAGAAAAAATTGCAAAGGTTAGTGGTTGAGTTTGGGAGTGTGTGTAAAGGTAGAAAGTTGAAAGTGAACATTGAAAAGAGTAAGGTGATGAGGGGTATCAAATGATTTAGATAAAGAAAAATTGGATATCAAATTGGGGAGGAGGAGTATGGAAGAAGTGAATGTTTTCAGATACTTGGGAGTTGACGTGTCAGCGGATGGATTTATGAAGGATGAGGTTAATCATAGAATTGATAAGGGAAAAAAACGTGAGTGGTGCGTTGAGGTATATGTGGAGACAAAAAACTTTATCTGTGGAGGCAAAGAAGGGAATGTATGAAAGTATAGTAGTACCAACACTCTTATATGGGTGTGAAGCCTGGGTTGTGAATGCAGCGGCGAGGAGGTGGTTGGAGGCAGTGGAGATGTCCTGTCTAAGGGCAATGTGTGGTGTAAATATTATGCAGAACATTCGGAGTGTGGAAATTAGGAGAAGGTGTGGAGTTAATAAAAGTATTAGTCAGAGGGCTGAAGAGGGTTTGTTGAGGTGGTTTGGTCATTTAGAGAGAATAGATCAAAGTAGAATGACATGGAGAGCGTATAAATCTGTAGGAGAAGGAAGACGGGGTAGGGGTCGTCCTCGAAAAGGTTGGAAGGAAGGGGTAAGGGAGGTTTTGTAGGCGAAGGGCTTGGACTTCCAGCAAGCGTGCATGAGCGTGTTCGATAGGAGTGAATGGAGGCGAATGGTATTTGGGACCTGACGATCTGTTGGAGTGTGAGCAGGGTAATATTTAGTGAAGGGATTCAGGGAAACCGGTAATTTTTATATAGCCGGACTTGAGTACTGGAAATAGGAAGTACAATGCCTGCACTTGAAAGGAGGGGTTTGGGATATTAGCAGTTTGGAGGGATATGTTGTGTATCTTTATACGTACATGCTTCTAAACTGTTGTGTTCTGAGCACCTCTGCAAAAACAGTGATTATGTGTGAGTGTGGTGAAAGTGTTGAATGATGATGTTGAATGAGCTGGATGAGATTTTCGCATTATAATCAGTGACAAACATGTAACAATATGTACTAGACATGTATCTCTCACACCTCATGTACTGTATATGCCATCTTTACATCAACAATGTATCTCTTAAACCTTTTGTACCATATTATGTAATAAAATATACCTATTGGTAAAAAAGAATGAAAGATGGGGTGGTAGGGGAAGTGGAATATTCATACGGCTTCAGGAAGAAATCCAAATATTCTTCCTTGAAGCCATTTTATCCACTTCTCCGAGGCTATGGGTCCCACAATTTGCACCAGAGGTGGACCCCATACACACACACACACACACACACACACACACACACACACACACACACACACGCACACACACACAAACACACACACGCACACACACACACACACACACACACACACACACACACACACACACACACACACATATATATATATATATATATATATATATATGTATATATATATATATATATATATATATATATATATATATATATATATATAAATATATATATATATATATATATATATATATATATATATATATATGCAAAACAACCACTCTGAAAGAATAGAGAAATTCCAAGCGCTTTCGTGACTACTCACATTATCAAGGAACTATGATAGTTCCTTGATAATGTGAGTAGTCACGAAAGCGCTTGGAATTTCTCTATTCTTTCAGAGTGGTTGTTTTGCATATTCTGAAATCACTTGTTTACTGTGATCTTATTGCATATATATATATATATATATATATATATATATATATATATATATATATATATATATATATATATATATATATATATATATATATATATATATATATATATATATATATATATATATGTATGTATGTATATATATACATATATATATATATATATATATATATATATATATATATATATATATATATATATATATATATATATATATATATATATATATATATATATATATATATATATATATATATATATATATATATATATATATATATATATATATAGTAATGTCACGACCAAACAAGTGCTATTGAAACGTTTACCAAATTGCAGCCAGCCGAAATTAAATCCTCCCGACATATTCTCCCGCTTCGAGACAGAACAACGTTCAGATTGGCTTTACCACTTAACCAACGATCCTTTAAAGACCATGCACTCAGCTGAGCTAGGTATTGTTCATGTTCCGAGGACACTCGTGATCAAGTGGTTAAGGCAATGTGAACGTTGTTCTGCTCTTGAGGCAGGAGAATGTGTCGCAGGATCTAATCTCGGTTCTGCTGCAGTTTGGTAAATGGTTCAATCGATACACATGAAATGAAGATAGTTTGTGTGACGACATAACTTCTACATTTCTATAACTTCGTCTAGTTATCTTCAGGTAAGCTACTGAGGGTGCCTTAGTCTCTGGCGTCATTCCCTCCCTGTACCACCAATCTGAGTCTTTAGAAAAAGTTGCTGATTGTGCTTGGATTTCTTGACAACTTTTCCACCAAACTCTTTCAGGAACTTCAGTCTGCACTTTTTCTGCATATGAAGAGCTTGTAGGTCTGATGATGGCGGAATGATCCCTTCAACTTATGTGTAATGGAGGTTTGTGTCGGCAGCTTACGGTGGGTTTATGATAGATTAGTGACTGTTTGGATGATAGTGGCTCTCATTAGGTGTACCTAGCTCGGGTTTCCCTGTGATGGGCAAGAGAACGTGGTGAAGGTTCCTCTGATGTAGTTGTGCGTTTTTCCCTATGACTTAAGGCAAATGAAATCTTGTAAATCAAAAGGTCCTGCTCTGGCTCTGCCATAAATTTATCAAAACATAATTCCTCAATGCAAACAGATTCACTTTCACTCTCTCCCAGTGTGCATTAACGTCACGATACTGTGATTCAGAATCACATTTACTGTGTAAACACTGTGCTTTCCTTTCCTTCTTCAAGTCGGACTGTTGGTTTCCTTGAATTTCTTTAAGGAAACAACAGATCACATTCCATAAATCACTTGCTTGCTTATAAAATATTCTCTCTTGTACCTATTGGATACTCATGCTACTTTCTTTCCACTTTCCTTTGCACTTCTCTTCCAAAATTTTAGTCCATCCCTTACTTAATTCGTCAACTGATCTTGCTCCACTCTTTCTACTTGAAAGCGTGGAGCAAGGTAAGTTGAAAAACTCCCGTTACCTGAATTATTCTTTCCATACATCTACCATCTTTTAATTGCTTCACTCATTCTCTGCTAACTATTTACACCACATATTTTTATCATAGACAAGACTTTTCGCTGATTTGAGCTGCCTCTTCCTTTCTACAACGTCCAAAGACAATGCTTCACATTATTTCAAAATTATTGCTGCATCAAATTATGTTACCATTGATTCTTAAAGGGGTGGACAGGTAAGCCAGCGAAAGGCCTCGAGCATATGCCGAAATGTTCTAGTGGTGGGTGATCACATGTCCCTGCGTCCTACAAACATTTTGCACAAAGTGCTTAATTTATCAGTTTCCATGGACTCTTGTCACTGTCTATTATATTCTTCATACATCCTCTGCTGACATAGACACTCCCAAATTTATACTGTAAATACGTTTACTTTCTCTATACCTCTCTCTTCCAAACAACCAGTTTTTCATTCCTCTGATTTTTCCTCTCATAAACTTGTTATTTTCTGTGTTTTCTTTCTAAATGACTGTATACACACACACACACATACACACACACAAACACACACACACACACACACACACACACACACACACACACACACACACACACACACACACACACACACACACGCGCGCGCGCGCGCAATAGAAATAATGGGAAGACGAAAGCGAGTCTTTGGTTTACCCGAAGGTGTAGGGAGGCAAAACTAAGTGCACAAGAGAAAGGAAAAGGTACAGGAGGCAAAGTACTCAGGAAAATAAAGAGACTAGTCGAAGAGCCAGAAACGAGTAAGCACAGATAAAGAGGGAGGTCCAGCGACAGTACGTAAACGACATAGCATCGAGAGTGAAGTCTGACCTGAAACTGCTGTATAGGCACATTAGGAGGAAGACAATAGTCAAAGACCAGGTGATCAGGCTGAGGAAAGAACGTGGGGAACTCACCAGAAGCGATCAAGAGGTATGTGAGGAGCTCAACATGAGATTTGAGGAAGTATTTACAGTGGAGACAGGAAGGCCTCTGGGTGGACAGAACAGAGGGGGATGCCAACAAGGAATATACCAACAATTGTTAGATGACATACACACAACTGAGGAGGAGGTGAAGAAGCTGCTAAGGGACCTTGATACCTCAAAGGCAATGGGACCAGACAACATTTCCCCGTGGTTCCTCAGAGAGGGAGCAGAAATGCTGTGTGTGCCACTAACCACAATCTTCAACACATCCTTTGAAGCTGGGAAACAACCTGAGGTATGGAAGACAGCAAATGTAGTTCCCATTTTTAAAAAAGGAGACAGAAAAGAGGCACTAAACTATAGACCTGTGTCACTGACGTGTACAGTATGCAAAGTCATGGAGAAGATTATCAGGAGGAGAGTGGTGGAGCACCTGGAATGGAACAAGAGTATAAACGCCATCCAGCACAGATTCATGGAAGGCAAATCCTGTGTCACAAACCTACTGGAGTTTTATAATAAAGTAACAGAAGTAAGACATCGGAGAGAAGGGTGGGTTGACTGCATCTTCTTGGACTACAAGGAGGCCTTCCACACAGTTCCTCACAGGAGGTTAGTGCAGAAGCTAGACTATCAGGCACATATAACAGTAAGGGCACTGCAATGGATCAGAGAATATCTGACAGGGAGGCAACAACGAGTCGTGGTATGTGATGAGGTATCACAGTGGGCACCTGTGATGAGCGGGGTCCCACAGGGGTTGGTCCTAGGACCGGTGCTATTTCTGGTATATGCGAATGACATGATGGAAGGGTTAGACTCAGAACTGTCCCTTTTCGCAGATGATGTGAAGTTAATGAGGAGAATTAAATCAAATGAGGATCAGGTAGGACTTCAAAAAGACCTGGACAGGCTGGACACCTGGTCCAGCAACTGGCTTTTCGAATTTAACCCCGCCAAATGCAAAGACATGAAGATCGGGGAAGGGCAAAGAAAACCGCAGACGAAGTATACGTTGGGTGGCCAAAGACTGCAAACCTCGCTCAAGGAGAAAGATCTTGGGGTGAGTATAACACCGAACAAGTCTCCGGAAGCACACATAAACCAGATAACTGCTGCGGCATATGGGCACCTGGCAAACCTGAGAATAGCGTTCCGATACCTTAGTAAGGAATCGTTCAAGACACTGTACACCGTGTACGTCAGGCTCATATGGGAGTATGCAGCACCTGTTTGGAACCCACACTTGATCAAACACGTCAAGAGTTAAGGGTAAAGTCCTACGAATAAATCTTAAGGGAAATCGGCCTGACGACACTGGAGGACAGGAGAGTTAGAGGAGACATGATAACGACATGCAAAATACTGCGTGGAATAGATAAGGTGGAGAGAGACAGGATGTTCCAGAGAGGGGACACAGAAACAAAGGGTCACAATTAGAGGTTGAAGACCCAGATGAGCAAAGGGATGTTAGGAAGTATTTCTTCAGTCATAGAGTAGTCAGGAAGTGGAATAGCCTAGCAAGTGAGGTAGTGGAGGCAGGAACCATACATAGCTTTAAGAAGAGGTATGATAAAGCTTATGGAGCAGGGAGAGAGAGGACCTAGTAGCACTCAGTGAAGAGGCACGGCCAGTAGCAGAGTCTCGACCTCTGCAACCATAATTAGGTGAGTACACACACACACACACACACACACACACACACACACACACACACACACACACACAGATAAGAAGGGAGGCCCAACGACAATACGAAAATGGCATAGCAGCTAAAGAAAAATCTGACCTTTACCTGTTGTACAGCCACGTCAGGAGGAAAACTTCAGTCAAGGACCAGGTAATCAGGTTCAGGACAGACGGTGGGGAGATCACAACGGCGAAGTATATAAGGAGTTCAACATGAGATTCAAAGAAGAGTTCACAGAGGAGACAGAAGAGACTCCAGAAAGAAGGAGAGGTGGGGTACATCATCAACTGTTGGACACAACACATACAACCGAGATAGAAGTGAAGAGGCTGCTTAGCGAGCTGGATACCTCAAAGGCGTTGGGGACGGATAACAACTCTCCATGGGTTCTGAAAGAGGGTGCAGAGGCATTATGTGTGCCACTATCAACAATCTTCAATATATCTATCGAAACAGGGTGACTACCTGAGGTATGGAAGACAGCAAATGTAGTCCCAATTTTTAAAAAAAGGAGACAGACAGGAAGCATTAACCTACAATCCAGTGTCATTGACATGTATAATATGCAAAGTCATGAAGAAGATTATCAGGATAAGAGTGGTGGAGCACCTAGAAAGGAATGAGCTTATTAACCACAGCCAGCACGGTTTTATGGATGGAAAATCCTGCGTAACAAACCTACTGGAGTTCTATGACAGGGTGACAGCAGTAAGACAAGAGAAAGAGGGGTGGGTACATTACGTTTTCTTGGACTGTAAAGAAGGCGTTTGACACAGTTCCACACAAGAGATTAGTGCAAAAGCTGAAGGACCAGGCGGGAATAACAGGGAAGGCACTGCAATGGTTTAGGAAATACTTGTCAGGAAGGCAACAGCGAGTCATGGTACTTGGCGAGGTGTCAGAGTGGGCACCTGTGACCAGCGGAGTTCCACAGGAATCAATCCTAGGACCGGTGCTGTTTTTGGTATTTGTGAACATGACGGAAGGAATAGGCTCTGAAGTTGGTTTAGAAAGACACGTAAGCAAACACTATGACATATTTATTAGAAAACGTTTCGGTCCTGGGACCTTGATCACTTCTAACATACAGAGGTAGAAAGGCATTATATATATAGGCGGAGAGTGAGGTGTGACGCACGTGACCTGAGGAATGTCATAAGAACATAAGAATGGAGGAACACTGTAGAAGGCCTACTGGCCCATGCGAGGCAGGTCCTTCAAAACAACCTCTGCCTATGATGAAGAGGTAGACGTTGAAATCATGTGACTCCTGTGTTGTTGGGTTGGTGGTGCTTAAGTATCATGTATGCCAATGTTTTTGAAATTTTGTAGTTTCCAGTGTTGCGTTCTATAGTGTCGGTGACGGCGATTAGTGAGGCTTCTAGGCACCGTCGGCGTCTGAGGTCTGGTTCGGTGAGAACGAGTTGTGCCTCATTCCAGTTCATCTGTGGAGGACACAGGAGTACCTTACATCGTCTCTGTTAGAGGCATTTCGATGCTCATTCAAGCGGACTGCAAGATCTCTGCCTGTCTCGCCTACATATTTCTTGGGACAGAACCCACAGGGGATAGTGTAGACGCCTGCTGTAGAAGTTAGAGGTGTGGGGCTGCGTTTCGTAGTGAGGTCTTTGATAGATGATGTGTTTATGGTGGAAACGTTGATGTTACGCATAGCAAGTGCCCGGCGAGTATTCGTGGCAACATCACCACATGGGAGTACTATGAACTGCTTAGGGGGCTGTTCCATGGGCGGTTTGTTGAGAATAGCTTGTGCCTTAAGTCTGCAATCTCGGATGAAGAAAGATGGGAACTGAAGACGTGTAAAGGCTTGTGTTATGTAAGTGCATTATTCTTCTAGAAAACAAGGGCTGGAGATGCGAAGAGCTCTCAAGAAGAAGCCAATGAGGACTCCTCTCTTAGTGCAGACTTAAGGCACAAGCTATTCTCAACAAACCGCCCATGGAACAGCCCCCTAAGCAGTTCATAGTACTCCCATGTGGTGATGTTGCCACGAATACTCGCCGGGCACTTGCTATGAGTAACATCAACGTTTCCACCATAAACACATCATCTATCAAAGACCTCACTACGAAACGCAGCCCCACACCTCTAACTTCTACAGCAGGCGTCTACACTATTCCCTGTGGGTTCTGTCCCAAGAAATATGTAGGCGAGACAGGCAGAGATCTTGCAGTCCGCTTGAATGAGCATCGAAATGCCTCTAACAGAGACGATGTAAGGTACGCCTGTGTCCTCTACAGATGAACTGGAATGAGGCACAACTCGTTCTCACCGAACCAGACCTCAGACGCCGACGGTGCCTAGAAGCCTCACTAATCGCCGTCACCGACACTATAGAACGCAACACTGGAAACTACAAAATTTCTAAAACATTGGCATACACGATACTTAAGCACCACCAACCCAACAACACAGGAGTCACATGATTTCAACGTCTACCTCTTCATCATAGGCAGAAGTTGTTTTGATAAGGACCGGCCTCGCATGGGCCAGTAGGCCTTCTACAGTGTTCCTCCATTCTTATGTTCTTATGTTCTTATGACATTCCTCAGGTCACGTGCGTCACACCTCACTCTCCGCCTATATATATAATGCCTTTCTACCTCTGTATGTTAGAAGTGATCAAGGTCCCAGGACCGAAACGTTTTCTAATAAATATGTCATAGTGTGTGCTTACGTGTCTTTCTAAACCAACTTGTCGGTATTTATTACCAAGGTTTATACCAGACTCTGAAGTGTCCCTGTTTGCAGATGATGTGAAATTGATGAGTAGAATTCAATCGGACGAGGACCAGGTATACTACAAAGGGAGCTGGATAGGCTGCAAACCTGGATCAGCAACTGGCTCCTGGAGTTCAACCCCATCAAGTGCAAAGTCATGAAGATTGGGAAGGGCAAAGAAGACCGCAGTATGCAACACCAGTTTGGAACCCACACCTAGCCAAGCACCTAAGAAAAGTATTGAAAGTGCAGAGGTTTGCAGCAAATCTAGTTCCAGAGCTATGGAGAGGGAGCATGGACACGGGGGTCGTCCCACAGTTACTAAAAACAACAGACATAACCCCACTCCACAAAGGGGGCAGTAAAGCAACAGCAAAGAACTACAGACCAATAGCACTAACATCCCACATCATAAAAATCTTTGAAAGGGTCCTAAGAAGCAAGATCACCACCCATCTAGAAACCCATCAGTTACACAACCCAGGGCAACATGGGTTTAGAACAGGTCGCTCCTGTCTGTCTCAACTATTGGATCACTACGACAAGGTCCTAAATGCACTAGAAGACAAAAAGAATGCAGATGTAATATATACAGACTTTGCAAAAGCCTTCGACAAGTGTGACCATGGCGTAATAGCGCACAAAATGCGTGCTAAAGGAATAACAGGAAAAGTCGGTCGATGGATCTATAATTTCCTCACTAACAGAACACAGAGAGTAGTCGTCAACAGAGTAAAGTCCGAGGCAGCTACGGTGAAAAGCTCTGTTCCACAAGGCACAGTACTCGCTCCCATCTTGTTCCTCATCCTCATATCCGACATAGACAAGGATGTCAGCCACAGCACCGTGTCTTCCTTTGCAGATGACACCCGAATCTGCATGACAGTGTCTTCCATTGCAGACACTGCAAGGCTCCAGGCGGACATCAACCAAATCTTTCAGTGGGATGCAGAAAACAATATGAAGTTCAACGATGAGAAATTTAAATTACTCAGATATGGTAAACATGAGGAAATTAAATCTTCATCAGAGTACAAAACAAATTCTGGCCACAAAATAGAGCGAAACACCAACGTCAAAGACCTGGGAGTGATCATGTCGGAGGATCTCACCTTCAAGGACCATAACATTGTATCAATCGCATCTGCTAGAAAAATGACAGGATGGATAATGAGAACCTTCAAAACTAGGGAGGCCAAGCCCATGATGACACTCTTCAGGTCACTTGTTCTATCTAGGCTGGAATATTGCTGCACACTAACAGCACCTTTCAAGGCAGGTGAAATTGCCGACCTAGAAAATGTACAGAGAACTTTCACGGCGCGCATAACGGAGATAAAACACCTCAATTATTGGGAGCGCTTGAGGTTCCTAAACCTGTATTCCCTGGAACGCAGGAGGGAGAGATACATGATTATATACACCTGGAAAATCCTAAAGGGACTAGTACCGAACTTGCACACGAAAATCACTCACTACGAAAGCAAAAGACTTGGCAGACGATGCACCATCCCCCCAATGAAAAGCAGGGGTGTCACTAGCACGTTAAAAGACCATACAATAAGTGTCAGGGGCCCGAGACTGTTCAACTGCCTCCCAGCACACATAAGGGGGATTACCAACAGACCCCTAGCAGTCTTCAAGCTGGCACTGGACAAGCACCTAAAGTCAGTTCCTGATCAGCCGGGCTGTGGCTCGTACGTTGGTTTGCGTGCAGCCAGCAGCAACAGCCTGGTTGATCAGGCTCTGATCCACCAGGAGGCCTGGTCACAGACCGGGCCGCGGGGGCGTTGACCCCCGGAACTCTCTCCAGGTAAACTCCAGGTATGGGAAATGTACTACAAAGAAAGGTTAAGAGAAATCGATCTGACGACACTGAAGGACAGGAGGGTTAGGGGAGACATGATAACATACAAAATACTGCGAGGAGTTGACAAGGTGGACAGAGACAGGATGCTCCAGAGATAGGACACAGAAACAAAGGGTCACAATTAGAAGTTGGAGACTCAGACAGAGCTGTCAGGAAGTGGAATAGTCTAGAAAGTGATGCAATGGAGGCAGGATAAAGCTCATGGAGCAGGGAGAGAGAGGACCTACTAGCGATCAGTGAAGAGGCGAGACCAGGAGCTATGAATCGATCCCTGCAACCACAAATAGGTGAGTACACACACAACAAGGTGGTCGGAGACAGGATGTTCCAGAGATGGGACACAGCAACTTGGGGTCACAGTTGGAAGTTGAAGACACAGATGACTCACAGGGATGTTAGGAAGTATTTCTTCAGTCACAAAGTTGTCAGGAAGTGGAATAGTTTGGGAAGTGATGTAGTGGAGGCAGGATCCATACATAGCTTTAAGAAGAAGTATGATAAAGCTCATGTAGCAGGAAGATCTACCTAGTAGCGACCAGTGAAGAGGCGGGGCCAGGAGCTGTGAATCAAGCCCTGCAACCACAACTAGGTGAGTACACACACAATCTTCCAACAAAGTCGTCTTTTTCTTTTCTAACTCTCCCAAAGTACTGTGTTCAAGGAAAAACCAGCTGTCTCAAACCCTCATTCACATCAGACTCCATTTTTTACGTGCGTATCTTTCTGCAAAACTCCTTCCGGATTTTAACAACTTTAACATAATTACAACACCGTCCACATTGCCCATCAATAGTTATTTGTTCCCGACTTAAGAGGTATATAAAATGCAATAAGCAACTCCTTCCCCGTCAAGTAAATATTGCTCACTTATACTCTTATACACTTATACTCACTTATACTTAATTCTCAATTTCGTCTTTTTTTCTAAATCTGTTTTTTTTTTTTTTTTTGCAATTGCAGTAATATTTTTTTGTGATAATTCTGCCATATATTATACCCAGAGATCTTTGACTTAATCCCAATATTTCTTTATACTAAACAAAAATGGATTCTCTCTTCCAATACTAAGGAAAATTATCATCTCAAAAGCATTTAAATAAATACATCACTCATACTGTGAGTATATTACAGTCCGAGTGTATTATGAAGTCTTAGTGCTGACCAGCCCTGATGTCCGCATCACTGACCAGCCCTGATGTCCGCTTTACTGACCAGCCCTGATGTCCGCTTTACTGACCAGCCCTGATGTCCGCTTTACTGACCAGCCCTGATGTCCGCTTTACTGACCAGCCCTGATGTCCGCATCACTGACCAGCCCTGATGTCCGCTTTACTGACCAGCCCTGATGTCCGCTTCACTGACCAGCCCTGATGTCCGCTTTACTGACCAGCCCTGATGTCCGCTTTACTGACCAGCCCTGATGTCCGCATCACTGACCAGCCCTGATGTCCGCTTTACTGACCAGCCCTGATGTCCGCTTTACTGACCAGCCCTGATGTCCGCTTTACTGACCAGCCCTGATGTCCGCTTTACTGACCAGCCCTGATGTCCGCATCACTGACCAGCCCTGATGTCCACTTTACTGACCAGCCCTGATGTCCGCTTTACTGACAGGCCCTAATGTCCGCATCACTGACCAGCCCTGATGTCCGCTTTACTGACCAGCCCTGATGTCCGCTTTACTGACCAGCCCTGATGTCCGCATCACTGACCAGCCCTGATGTCCGCTTTACTGACCAGCCCTGATGTCCGCTTTACTGACCAGCCCTGATGTCCGCTTTACTGACCATCCCTGATGTCCGCTTTACTGACCAGCCCTGATGTCCGCTTTACTGACCAGCCCTGATGTCTGCTTCACTGACCAGCCCTGATGTCCGCTTTACTGACCAGCCCTGATGTCCGCTTTACTGACCAGCCCTGATGTCCGCTTTACTGACCAGCCCTGATGTCCGCTTTACTGACCAGCCCTGATGTCCGCTTTACTGACCAGCCCTGATGTCCGCTTTACTGACCAGCCCTGATGTCCGCTTTACTGACCAGCCCTGATGTCCGCTTTACTGACCAGCCCTGATGCTCGCTTTACTGACCAGCCCTGATGTCCGCTTTACTGACCATCCCTGATGTCCGCTTTACTGACCAGCCCTGATGTCCGCTTTACTGACCAGCCCTGATGTCCGCTTTACTGACCAGCCCTGATGTCCGCTTTACTGACCAGCCCTGATGTCCGCTTTACTGACCAGCCCTGATGTCCGCTTTACTGACCAGCCCTGATGTCCGCTTTACTGACCAGCCCTGATGTCCGCTTTACTGACCAGCCCTGATGTCCGCTTTACTGACCAGCCCTGATGTCCGCTTTACTGACCAGCCCTGATGTCCGCTTTACTGACCAGCCCTGATGTCCGCTTCACTGACCAGCCCTGATGTCCGCTTTACTGACCAGCACTGATGTCCGCTTCACTGACCAGCCCTGATGTCCGCTTTACTGACCAGCCCTGATGCCCGCTTCACTGACCAGCCCTGATGTCTGCTTTACTGACCAGCCCTGATGTCCGCTTTACTGACCAGCCCTGATGCTCGCTTCATTGACCAGCCCTGATGTCCGCTTTACTGACCAGCCCTGATGCTCGCTTCATTGACCAGCCCTGATGCCCGCTTCACTGACCAGCCCTGATGTCCGCATCACTGACCAGCCCTGGTGCTCGCTTCATTGACCAGCCCTGATGCCCGCTTCACTGACCAGCCCTGATGTCCGCTTCACTGACCAGCCCTGATGACCGCTTCACTGACCAGCCCTGATGTCCGCTTCACTGACCAGCCCTGATGCCCGCTTCACTGACCAGCCCTGATGTCCGCTTCACTGACCAGCCCTAATGCCAGTCTCAGTGACCAGCCCTGATGCTAACCTCAATGACCAGCCCTAATGCCAGCCTCACTGACCAGCCCTAATGCCCGCTTCACTGACCAGCCCTGACACCAGCTTCACTGACCAGCCCTGAGGCCCGCTTCACTGACCAGCCCTAATGCCAGTCTCACTGACCAGCCCTGATGCCCGCTTCACTGACAAGCCCTAATGCCAGCCTCACTGACCAGCCCTGATCCTCGCTTCACTCACCAGCCCTGATGACCGCTTCACTGACCAGGTCTAATGCTAGTCTCACTGACCAGCCCTGATGCCCGCTTCACTGACAAGCCCTAATGCCAGCCTAACTGACCAGCCCTGATCCTCGCTTCACTGACCAGCCCTGACACCCGCTTCACTGACCAGCCCTGATGCCCGCTTCACTGACCAGCCCTGATGCCCGCTTCACTGACCAGCCCTGATACCCGCTTCACTTACCAACCCTGATGACCGCTTCACTGACGAGCCCTTATGCCCGCTTCACTGACTAGCCCTGATGCCCGCTTCACTGACCAACCTTGATGACCGCTTCACTGACCAGCCCTGATGCAGGCTTTACTGACCAACCCTGATGACTTCACAGACCAGCCCTAACGCCAGCCTCACTGACCAGCTCTGATGCCCACTTCACTGACCAACCCTGATGCCAGCCTCATTGACGAGCCTTAATGCCCGCTTCACTGACCAACCCTGATGACCGCTTCACTGACCAGCCCTAATGCCAGCCTCACTGACCAGCCTTGATGCCAGCCTCACTGACCAGCCCTGATGCCCGCTTCACTGACCAACCCTGATGACCGCTTCACTGACCAGCCCTAATGCCAGCCTCACTGACCAGCCCTGATGCCCACCTCATTGACCAGTCCTGATGCCAGCCTCACTGACCAGCCTTGATGCCAGCCTCACTGACCAGTCCTGATGCCAGCCTCACTGACCAGCCTTGATGCCAGCCTCACTGACCAGTCCTGATGCCAGCCTCACTGACCAGCCTTGATGCCAGCCTCACTGGCCAGCCCTGATGCCAGTCTCACTGACCAGCCGTGATACCAGCCTCACTGACCAGCCCTGATGCCAACCTCACTGGTCAGCCCTGATGCCAGCCTCACTGACCAGCCCTGATGACAGCCTCACTGACCAGCCCTGATGCTCGCCTTACTGACCAGCCCTGATGCCAGTCTCACTGAACAGCCTTGATGAGAGCCTCACTGACCAGCTCTGATGCCGCCTTGATGCCAGTCTCACTGACCAGCTCTGATGCCAGCCTCACTGACCAGCCCTGATGCCAGCCTCACTGGCCAGCCCTGATGCCAGCCTCACTGACCAACCCTGATGCCAGCTTCACTGACCAGCCCAGATGCCAGCCTCACTGACCAGCCTTGATGCTCGCCTTACTGGCCAGCCCTGATGCCAGCCTCACTGACCAGCCCTGATGCCAGCCTCACTGACCAGACCAGCCCTGATGCCAGCCTTACTGACCAGCCCTGATGCCAGCCTCACTGACCAGTCCTGATGCCAGCCTCACTGACCAGCCCTGATGCCACCCTCACTGGCCAGCCCTGATGCCAGCCTCACTGACCAACCCTGATGCCAGCTTCACTGTCCAGCCCAGATGCCAGCCTCACTAACCAGCCTTGATGCTCGCCTTACTGGCCAGCCCTGATGCCAGCCTCACTGACCAGCCCTGATGCCAGCCTCACTGACCAGACCAGCCCTGATGCCAGCCTTACTGACGAGCCCTGATGCCAGCCTCACTGACCAGTCCTGATGCCAGCCTCACTGTAAAGCCCTGATGCCAGCCTCACTGTAAAGCCCTGATGCCAGCCTCACTGGCCAGCCCTGATGCCAGCCTCACTGACCAGCAATGATGCCAGCTTCACTGACCAGCCTTGATGCCAGCCTCAGTGACCAGCCCTGATGCCAGCCTTACTGAGCAGCCCTGATGCCAGCCTCACTGACCAGTCTTGATGCCAGCCTCACTGACTAGCCCTGATGCCAGCCTCACTGACCAGCCCTAATGCCAACCTCACTGACCAGTCCTGATGCCAGCCTCACTGACCAGCCCTGATGCCAGCCTCACTTGCAAGCCCTGATGCCAGCCTCACTGGCCAGCCCTGATGCCAGCCTCACTGGCCAGCTTTGATGCCAGCTTCACTGACCAGCCTTGATGCCAGCCTCACTGGCCAGCCCTGATGCCAGCTTCACTGACCAGCCCTGATGCCCGCCTCGCTGACCAGTCCTGATGCCTGCTTCACTGACCAGCCCTGATGCCAGCTTCACTGACCAGCCTTGATGCCAACCTCACTGGTCAGCTCTGTTGCCAGCCTCACTGGCCAGCCCTGATGCCCGCCTCGCTGACCAGCCCTGATGCGAGCCTCACTGACCAGCCCTGATGCCAGCTTCACTGACCAGCCCTGATGCCAGCCTCACTGACCAGCCCTAATGCCAGCCTCACTGACCAGCCCTAATGCCCGCTTCACTGACCAGCCCTGACGCCCGCTTCACTGACCAGCCCTGATGCCCGCTTCACTGACCAGCCCTAATGCCAGTCTCACTCATCAGCCCTGACACCCGCTTCACTGACCAGCCCTGATGCCCGCTTCACTGACCAGCCCTGATGCCCGCTTCACTGACCAGCCCTGATGCCCGCTTCACTGACCAACCCTGATGACCGCTTCACTGACCAGCCCTGATGCCAGCCTTACTGACCAGTCCTGATGCCAGCCTCACTGACCAGTCTTGATGCCAGCCTCACTGACCAGCCCTGATGCCAGCCTCACTGACCAGCCCTGATGCCAATCTCACTGACCAGTCCTGATGCCAGCCTCACTGACCAGCCTTGATGCCAGCCTCACTGGCCAGCCCTGATGCCCGCCTCGCTGACCAGCCCTGATGCCAGCTTCACTGACCAGCCTTGATGCCAGCCTCACTGGCCAGCCCTGATGCCAGCCTCACTGGCCAGCCCTGATGCCCGCCTCGCTGACCAGCCTTGATGCCAACCTCACTGGCCAGCTCTGTTGCCAGCCTCACTGGCCAGCCCTGATGCCCGCCTCGCTGACCAGCCCTGATGCGAGCCTCACTGACCAGCCCTGATGCCAGCTTCACTGACCAGCCATGATGGCAGCCTCACTGACCAGCCCTGATGCCCGCATCGCTGACCAGTCCTGATGCCTGCTTCACTGACCAGCCTTGATGCCAACCTCACAGGCCAGCTCTGTTGCCAGCCTCACTGGCCAGCCCTGATGCCCGCCTCGCTGACCAACCCTGATGCCCGCCTCGCTGAGCAGCTCTGATGCCAGCTTCACTGACCAGCCCTGATGTCAGCTTCACTGACCAGCCTTGATGCCAACCTCACTAGCCAGCTCTGATGCCAGCCTCACTGACCAGCCCTGATGCCAGCCTCACTGACCAGCCCTGATGCCAGCTTCACTGGCCAGCCCTGATGCCAGCCTCACTGACCAGCCCTGATGCCAGCTTCACTTACCAGCCTTGATGCCAACCTCACTGGCCAGCCCTGATGCCAGCCTCACTGACAGCCCTGATGCCAACCTCACTGACCAGTCCTGATGCCAGCCTCACTGACCAGCCCTGATGCCAGCCTCACTGACCAGCTCTGATGCCAGCCTCACTGACCGGCCCTGATGCCAGCCTCACTGACCAGCCCTGATGCCAGCCTCACGGACCAAGCAAGAGATCAACAGTTCCGTATTATTTTCATTTACCAGTTTAACAAGAAAGGTCACAGGTGCAGGGCAAGGTTTTTTTATACTCCCAGTTCGATCCATGTGATAGAGCCATAGAGCCTAACATAGACCCTAACACAGAGCATAACGTTGTGTCACAATAAAAGGTTTCTCTCTGCCTTTCTTTCTTCTTAATTTGCATCTGAATTACATTCATGAAGTATTTTGCGACAGTCACGAACACCGCACCACTTACCCTCGCTTAGACTTGCTCCATCTGTCCCGCAGCTGGACTGCTAGTGCAATCAGCTCACAGTCTGGGGTCCGGGAGTCGATCCCCGTTACGGCTGGAAAACATTAGGATGTGTTTTCATCAGATACCTGCTATCTATGGTCAACTATCAGTAATAATGATTACCTAGGTGTTAGTGGGCTGGTGTGGGTCGCATCCTGAGACAAAACTGACCTAATTTACGGGAAATGCTCAGCATAACAAGCGGCTTTATACACAGTAGTATGTCAGTGATGTCAGCTAGGACTGTATACCTTGTACATGTACTTGTAGAATTATTATTATTATTATTATTATTATTATTATTATTATTATTATTATTATTATTATTATTATTTTCGTTATTATTATTATTATTATTATTATTATTATTATTATTATTATTATTATTATTATTATTATTATTATTATTATTATTATTATTATTATTATTATTATTATTTTCGTTATTATTATTATTATTATTATTATTATTATTATTATTATTATTATTATTATTATTATTATTATTATTATTATTTTCGTTATTATTATTATTATTATTATTATTATTATTATTATTATTATTATTATTATTATTATTATTATTATTATTATTATTATTATTATTATTATTATTATTATTATTATTATTATTATTATTGTAGTAGTAGTAGTAGTAGTAGTAGTAGTAGTAGTAGTAGTAGTAGTAGTAGTAGTAGTAGTAGTAGTAGTAGTACTAGTAGTAGTATCTCACGTTTATCTCTCACCAGAACCGTTCTCATTTTCCCCATAATTTGCTGACGAGTCATTATTCTCTACCTACCTACCTGGAGTCTACCTGGAGGGCATTCCAGGGATCAACGCCCCCGCGGCCCGGTCCATGACCAGGCCTCCCGGTGGATCTGGGCCTGATCAACGAGGCTGTTACTGCTAGCCGCACGCAATCCAACGTACGAACCACAGCCCGGCTGATCCGGCAGCGTCTTTAGGTATCTGTCCAGCTCCCTCTTGAAGACAACAGGGGTCTTCCCGTAATGCCCCTTATTGCTGGTGGGAGGCTGTTGAAGAGTCTTGGGCCCAGGACACTTATTGCGTTTTCTCTTAGTGTACCAGTGACCCCCCTACTTTTCACTGTTGTATGTTGCATCACCTGCCAAGTCTTTTGCTTTCGTATGGAGTGATTTCTGTGTGCATAATAGGGACCAGTCCCTCCAGAATCTTCCAGGTGTAGATTATGATATATCTCTCTCGCCTGCGCTCTAGTGAGTACAAGTCAAGTGCTTCCAGGCGCTCCCAGTAGTTAAGGTGTTTGATTTATCTCCTCTTGCACTCCTTCGTCACTCTTCAGTTTAATTTTATTTCCTACATACTCCGACTTTCATGTGTCGGCATTATTTTTACCCAGAATTTTTTTTCAAAGGCAATTTTTTTTGGGTTTATCATTCCTCCAGTCGTTCATCATGCGGCCTTATAAGCTTCTTCAGCCACAGAGTAGTCGGGAAGTGGAATAGTTTGGGAAGCGATGTAGTGGAGGCAGGATCTATACATAGCTTTAAGCAGAGGTATGATAAAGCTCACGGTTCAGGGAGATTGACCTAGTAGCGACCAGTGAAGAGGCGGGGCCAGGAGCTTGGACTCGCCCCCTGCAACCTCAAATAGGTGAGTACAACTAGGTGAGTACAACTAGGTGAGTATACCTTAGTACTCAAATTTCACATCCACTCCAGACCTGCTTCTTATGCGTGTATAGACAAAAGAAACGGAGGTGCGTGGAAGTAACAAGCACGGATGTATGAACATGGATGGAACGTGTATGGTTGCGTAGGTTGGTAAACATTGTTATTACTATTATAACCACAGGGAAACGCTAAACCCGTAGGATTATACAGCACATGTGGGGGGGGGGATGGAAGGTATTCAGGCTCAATTCAGGGAACTGGAGCATAGATCCAATTCCCTAGATCAAGAACCCCTCACCAGCATCAAGGAACCTCCCTTGACGGGGGTTTGGTTGGCCCACAGCTGCCAGACTTACAAATTTGTAAATACCTTTTGTGTTTACAAATTTGTAAATACCTTTTGTGTTTACAAATTTGTAAATACCTTTTGTGTTTACAAATTTGTAAATACCGGTCCACGTCTTTAAAAATTCTGAATATATTATACCTGACATGTTTACAGATTTGTAAATGCCTGCCATGTTTACAGATTTGGAAATTGCTGCCATGTTTACAGATTTGTAAATGCCTGCCATGTTTACAGATTTGTAAATGCCTGCCATGTTTACAGATTTGGAAATTGCTGCCATGTTTACAAGTTTGTATGTTTACAGATTTGTAAATGCCTGCCATGTTTACAGATTTGTAAATGCCTGCCATGTTTACAGATTTGGAAATTGCTGCCATGTTTACAAGTTTGTATGTTTACAGATTTGTAAATGCCTGCCATGTTTACAGATTTGGAAATTGCTGCCATGTTTACAAGTTTGTAAATTGCTGCCAAATTTTCAAATATTATTTGTTTATTTAATATGCATGACTATATGAGGAAGCTGCGTAACGAATTTATATTAATAATGACTATATGTTGGATCCTCCACTAGGAGGCTCCGTGTTTCCGGTGATGAGCTCAAAGAAATTGTAAATGTTTTCCGATTCGTCGGATCAAACCCAGTTACATGCTGTAGTCCTTGCGGGTCTAGCTGTTCCCTATTAATATACGCATTTAATAATAAAGTTAATTAGTGATTCCTTGAGTTTGTCTGAATTGTGATGGCACACAGTGAAGCAGTGCCCTGGTGGAGTTGAAGGGCTCTTGATTAAAGGCATTCGAGGTACCTACTCATTCTTCGGATCGAGCGCGACTGCCTCTCCTTAGGCTCTGTCAAGAGAGTGTTTGGTGTTGTGGTGTTCACTGGAGACTCGAGGATCACTAACGTGCGAAGTGATGGGTTACTGGGAGAGGGGCAGGGAATGGGAAGGAGGCGTGGAAAGAGAGGTGGTGATTGGAAGGGGAAGTGATGGAGGAAGTGGGGAGATGGGAGGTGTTGAGGAACGTCAGGGGAGGGGAAGAATAGCGTTTACACAGGTGGGGGACACAACACTTCTGCTATTCTAATTTCACATACTTTTCCATAAAATAGGAAATAGAGGGGAAAGGGAAAAGAGAAGAGGGGAGAGAGAAGAGAGGTGAGGGGAGAGGGAAGAGAGGAGAGGGGAGAGGGGGAGTGAGGAGGGGAGAGGGGGAGTGAGGAGGGGAGAGGGGGAGTGAGGAGTGGAGAGATTGGGAAATTAACATATATGTTTTTAAATTAAAAATATACAACTACATTTGTTTTTGCTTCTCTTGATGAGGAAATTCCTCCCCCTCCCCCTCCTTCCTACACCCGTCCCCTCCACCCCCCTCTGACACTCTCCCAGCGTCCCACACCGCCCGCCCCTCCATGTTTGGGAATGCATACTGGCTATTGATCACCCAGCTGGCAACACTACACACAGGTGGTGCACTGGTGCTTTATACATACACACACACACACACACACACACACACACGTGATGAAGTGGAGGCAGAAACCATACATAGCTTTAAGACGAGGTATGACAAAGCTCTGGAAGCAGAGAGAGAGGGAGGACCTAGTAACGATCAGTGAAGAGGCGGGGCCAGGAGATGTGTCTCGATCCCTGCAACCACAATTAGGTGAGTACAATTAGGTGAGTACACACACACACACACACACACACACACACACACACACACACACACACACACACACACACACACACACACACACACACACACACACACACACACACACACACACACACACACACACACACACACACACACACACTGGAGGACCAAGCAGGGATAACAGGGAAGGCACTACAATGGATCAGGGAATACTTGTCAGGAAGACAGCAGCGAGTCATGGTACGTGGCGAGGTGTCAGAGTGGGCACCTGTGACCAGCGGGGTCCCGCAGGGGTCAGTCCTAGGACCAGTGCTGTTTCTGGTATTTGTGAACGACATGACGGAAGGAATAGACTCTTAGGTGTCCCTGTTTGCAGATGACGTGAAGTTGATGAGAAGAATACACTCGATCGAAGACCAGGCAGAACTACAAAGGGATCTGGACAGGCTGCAGACCTGGTCCAGCAATTGGCTCCTGGAGTTCAATCCCACCAAGTGCAAAGTCATGAAGATTGGGGAAGGGCAAAGAAGGCCGCAGACGGAGTACAGTCTAGGGGGTCAGAGACTACAAACCTCACTCAAGGAAAAAGATCTTGGGGTGAGTATAACACCAGGCACATCTCCTGAAGCGCACATCAACCAAATAACTGCTGCAGCATATGGGCGCCTAGCAAACCTCAGAACAGCATTCCGACATCTTAATAAGGAATCGTTCAGGACCCTGTACACCGTATACGTTAGGCCCATATTGGAGTATGCGGCACCAGTTTGGAACCCACACCTAGCCAAGCACGTAAAGAAACTAGAGAAAGTGCAAAGGTTTGCAACAAGACTAGTCCCAGAGCTAAGAGGTATGTCCTACGAGGAGAGGTTAAGGGAAATCAACCTGACGACACTGGAGGACAGGAGAGATAGGGGGGACATGATAACGACATACAAAATACTGAGAGGAATTGACAAGGTGGACAAAGACAGGATGTTCCAGAGACTGGACACAGTAACAAGGGGACACAGTTGGAAGCTGAAGACACAGATGAATCACAGGGATGTTAGGAAGTATTTCTTCAGCCACAGAGTAGTCAGTAAGTGGAATAGTTTGGGAAGCGATGTAGTGGAGGCAGGATCCATACATAGCTTTAAGCAGAGGTATGATAAAGCTCACGGCTCAGGGAGAGTAACCTAGTAGCGATCAGTGAAGAGGCGGGGCCAGGAGCTCGGACTCGACCCCCGCAACCTCAACTAGGTGAGTACAACTAGGTGAGTACACTGCTGATCAAACACCGATGGAATTTTGACGAGCTGGAGAGAGGAGACAGCGGAGAAGAAAGTGATTACATAGCGGGAACGCTTCACTCTGGAGGTCCCAAGGTGGTAATTGCAATGATGTATAACCCACCACAGAACAGCAGGAGGCCAGGGCAAGAGTATGACGAGAGCAATAGAGCGATGGTTGACACACTGGCTGCAGTGGCCAGAAGAGCTCATGCATGCAGGGCAAAGCTCCTGATCATGGGCGACTTTAACCACAAGGAGATCGACTGGGAGAACTTGGAGCCACATGGGGGCCAAGATACATGGAGGGCTAAGATGATGGAGGTGGTACTGGAAAACTTCATGTACCAACACGTAAGGGACACTACAAAAGAGAGAGAGGAGAGGATGAACCAGCAAGACTAGACTTAGTATTCACCTTGAGTAGTGCAGATATTGAGGACATCGCATATGAAAGACCCCTTGGGGCCAGCAATCATGTGGTTTTGAGCTTCGAATGCACAGTAGAGCTACAAGTGGAGGGGGAAGCAGGAAGGCCAGGGCAAATGAAACCAAACTACAAGAAAGGGGACTACACGGGAATGAGGAACTTCCTGAACGGGTTTCAGTGGGACAGAGAACTGGCAGGGAAGCCAGTTAATGAGATGATGGAATATGTAGCAACAATGTGCAAGGAGGCTGAGGAGAGGTTTGTACCCAAGGGAAACAGGAATAATGAAAAAGCCAGGATGAGCCCATAGTTCACCCAAAGGTGCAAGGAGGCAAAAACCAAGTGTGCTAGGGAATGGAAGAAATGTAGAAGGCAAAGGACCCAAGAGAATAAGGAGAGCAGTCGTAGAGCCAGAAGCTAATATGCACATATAAGAAGGGAGGCCCAACGACAATATGAAAACGACAGCAGCGAAAGCCAAATCTGACCCGAAGCTGTTATACAGCCACATCAGGAGGAAAACAACAGCCAAGGACCAGGTAATCAGGCTAAGGAAGGAAGGAGGAGAGACAACAAGAAATGACCGTGAAGTATGTGAGGAACTCAACAAGAGATTCAAAGAAGTGTTCACAGAGGAGACAGAAGGGGCTCCAGAAAGATGGAGAGGTGTGGCACATCACCAGGTGCTGGACAGTGTACACACAATCGAGGAAGAAGTGAAGAGGCTTCTGAGTGAGCTAGATACCTCAAAGGCAATGGGGCCAGATAACATCTCTCCATGGGTCCTGAGAGAGGGAGCAGAGGCGCTATGTGTACCCCTAACAACAATATTCAATACATCTATCGAAACAGGGAGATTGCCTGAGGCATGGAAGACAGCAAATGTAGTCCCAGTCTTTAAAAAAGGAGACAGACATGAAGCACTAAACTACAGACCAGTGTCACTGACAGGTTTAGTATGTAAAGTCGTGGAAAAGATTGTCAGGAGAAGAGTGGTGGAACACCTAGAAAGGAATGATCTCATCAACAGTAGCCAACATGGTTTCAGGGACGGGAAATCCTGTGTCACAAACCTACTGGAGTTCTATGACAAGGTGACAGCAGTAAGACAAGAGAGAGAGGGGTGGGTGGATTGCATCTTCTTGGACTGCAAGAAGGCGTTTGACACAGTACCACACAAGAGATTAGTGCAAAAACTGGAGGACCAAGCAGGGATAACAGGGAAGGCACTACAATGGATCAAGGAATACTTGTCAGGAAGACAGCAGCGAGTAATTGTACGTGGCGAGGTGTCAGAGTGGGCACCTGTGACCAGCGGGGTCCCACAGGGGTCAGTCCTAGGACCGAGGTGTCCCTGTTTGCAGATGACGTGAAGTTGATGAGAAGAATTCAGTCGATTGAAGACCAGGCAGAACTACAAAGGAATCTGGACAGGCTGCAGACCTGGTCCAGCAATTGGCTCCTGGAGTTCAATCCCACCAAGTGCAAAGTCATGAAGATTGGTGAAGGACAAAGAAGACCGCAGACGGAGTACAGTCTAGGGGGCCAGAGACTACAAACCTCACTCAAGGAAAAAGATCTTGGGATGAGTATAACACCAGGCACAACTCCTGAAGCTCACATGAACCAAATAACTGCTGCAGCATATGGGCGCCTGGCAAACCTCAGAACAGCATTCCGACATCTTAATAAGGAATCGTTCAGGACCCTGTACACCGTGTACGTTAGGCCCATATTGGAGTATGCGGCACCAGTTTGGAACCCACACCTAGCCAAGCACGTAAAGAAACTAGAGAAAGTGCAAAGGTTTGCAACAAGACTAGTCCCAGAGCTAAGAGGTATGTCCTACGAGGAGAGGTTAAGGGAAATCAACCTGACGACACTGGAGGACAGGAGAGATAGGGAGGACATGATAACGACATACAAAATACTGAGAGGAATTGACAAGGTGGACAAAGACAGGATGTTCCAGAGACTGGACACAGTAACTAGGGGACACAGTTGGAAGTTGAAGACACAGATGAATCACAGGGATGTTAGGAAGTATTTCTTCAGCCACAGTGTAGTCAGGAAGTGAAATAGTTTGGGAAGCGATGTAGTGGAGACAGGATCCATACATAGCTTTAAGCAGAGGTATGATAAAGCTCATGGTTCAGGGAGAGTGGCCTAGTAGCGACCAATGAAGAGGCGGGGCCAGGAGCTTGGACTCGACCCCTGCAACCTCAACTAGGTGAGAACTAGGTGAGTACACACACACACATCGGCGTGTTGACGCTGGAAGACAGGAGGGTGAGGTGAAATACTTCCTAACATCCTTCTGACTCATCTGAGCCGGAGGGATGTTAGGAAGTATTTCTTCAGTCGTAGAGTTGTTAGGAAGTGGAATAATCTGGTAAGTGATGTAGTGGAGACAGGAACCTTACATAGTTTTAAGACGAGGTTTGATAAAGCACATGGATAAGGGGGAGAGAGAACCTAGTAGCGATCAGTGAAGAGGCGGGGCCAGGAGCTATGAATCGACCCCTGCATCCACAAATAGCTGAGTACACACACACACCAGGATAGAGTGAAACCAGTACTGGCCAGCAGAGTGTCGGAGGAGGAGGCCAAGAGATGTGACTCGACCCCTGTAACCACAATTAGGTGAATACACTCATACAGTCACTAAAGTATACATACATACATTCACAAATAATTCATACATTCATTCATACTCACATATGTAAACACATACAAAACTTTACATTCATAATGTTACATCATCAAGTACATGTATACATACGTTTAAACGTATAAAGGTACGAGCATACATAATTACATGTATAATTACATACGTATGTGAATACATATTTTGCTTGCTAGTGCAGTAATATAACGTCTCTGTACGCTCGTCAAGCCACCGAACTATATCTAATTATTATTATTATTTTTATTTATTATTATTTAATAATAATAATAATAGCAATAAAAATAATAATAATAATAATAATAATAATAATAATAATAATAATAATAATAATAATAATTCATGTTATTGTTGTTGGTGATGGTGGTGCTGTTGTTGTTGTTGTTACTTAATTATTATTATTATTGTTATTAATAAGGTTTGATGACAGGCGGTGGAGTGTAACTCCAGTATGTATCATCATCTGTCCTACTCCAGTACGGAGGTATCGTCTTGAAGTAGCAACAGTCTACTAGGCAGACACAGAATAGAATGCAATTTACATCCTAAAACTCCTTAATAAGAAGAAACTGTTGACGTATATTGTAACAGTGTCCAATAGTGAACCATAATTTTTAAAGAGATGGATCGGGTAAGCCAGCGGAAGGCCTCGATCAGGTAACCAAAAGCTCCAGCTACTTGTCCTGTTTCCTGATAAACGTTACTTAACCTAACCTAACCTAACATAGCCAAATTGTCTAATACGCGTTTTGAATAAGCAAATGCCACACGAAAACCTCACGGCAAGTGACTGAGAGCTGGAGCTCAACCCTTACCCCCCCTCCCCTCATCAGGCTCTTGTTACCACTGCGCAATTATCATATAGAGAAAAAAGAGTGCCATAACACTGTGGATGTATCCATTCTCCTTGAAATCAAATAAATATACACAGTGACGCGCTCAGCGCCTCTGGCGGTGTTGACTGGAGACTTTAGAGTGACAAATAACCCTCCTAGGTCCCCCCTTCCCGGCCCACCACCCCACCTTCATCACTAACCTGTAAATTAACTCTGAGAGATCCCACGGAGCGTGGGAACTCAAAGACTGGCGTGGGAACCCAAAGACTACAGTGTGAACCCAAAGACTACAGTGGGAGGGTGTGTGGATGTAGTTGTAGTGGGAGGGTGTGTGAGTGTAGTAGTAGTGGTAGGCTGTGTGGGTGTTGTAGTGGGAGTGTGTGTGGGTGTAGTAGTAGTGGAAGTGTGTGTAGGTGTTGTTGTAGTGGGAGGCTGTACTCACCTAGTTGAGGTTGCGGGGGTCGAGTCCGAGCTCCTGGCCCTGGTGTTGTAGTGGGAGTATGTGTGGGTGTGACAGTAGTGGGAGAGTGTGTGGGTGTTGCAGTAGTGGGAGGGTGTTTGATTGTAGTAGTAATGGGAGTTTGGGTGTAGTAGTAGTGGGAGGGTGTGTGGGTGTTGTAGTAGTGGCAGAGTGTGTGGGTGTAGCAGTAGTGGGAGAGTGCTTGGGTGTAGAAGTAGTAGTGGGAGAGTATGTGGGTGTAGTAGTAGTGGGAGAGTGTGTGGGTGTAGTAGTAGTGGGAGTGTGTGTGGGTGTTGTAGTGGGAGGCTGTGTGGGTGTTGTAGTGGGATTATGTGTGGGTGTTGCAGTAGTGGGAGAGTGTGTGGGTGTTGTAGTAGTGGGAGGGTGTTTGATTGTAGTAGTAGTGGAAGAGTGTGTGGGTGTAGTAGTAGTGGGAGGGTGTGTGGGTGTTGTGGTAGTGGGAGTGTGTGTGGGTGCAGTAGTAGTGGGAGAGTGCTTGGGTGCAGTAGTAGTAGTGGAAGAGTGTGTGGGTGCAGTAGTAGTGGGAGAGTGCTTGGGTGTAGTAGTAGTAGTGGAAGAGTGTGTGGGTGTAGTAGTAGTGGGAGTGTGTGTGGGTGTAGCAGTAGTGGGAGAGTGTGAGGGTGTTGTAGTAGTGAGAGGGTATTTGATTGTAGTAGTGTTACACCCTTTTGTTCATTTTAAGTACTGTTTCTTATCACAGTGGTATACTTTTACATGTTATTTTTGCTATTTTATTTAATATTATATTCAGGAGTAATTCCATTAGTAGCTAAAATGGATTTACTTGACTTCATAATATTATCTGGTCGTATTACTTAGCTTTGTATTTAGGTAGGTCGTTTAATTAGTGTCAACTGCTGGTGACCTGGCCAAGCACCAGTAGGTGTTTTGAGCTGCTCAACCCCTGTTCCGACCGAGACAAAGTGGGCTGGTAAAGCCTCACAGAGTTCAGTTCATACCTTCCTCTGGACCAGGAAGGGTCGAGGGAAGTATCCACCTCTAAACCACCATTCGCCTCCCTAGAAAATCCCAGGAATTTTCAGGAGCTTACTGCTAATACTTATCTCGGTTGGAGAAGGTGGTTGAGAAGCTCTTAGAGAAAGTGAAGCCAAGTGAACAAGACTCTGTAGTGTATGAGGACTTATTGTAAAGTGAACCCTATCATAAGAAATCTATTAATGTGTTCGAGTTTTTAGGCAACGCCTGTGCATGTGCCTATACTAATATTTCGTGACTCACTCAGAGCCATTTGTAAATACGTGACCTAGTACTGTGTTGTTTTAATGAGGAATGGTAAAAGTATTCTACTCATAGTGCAAGATATGAGAAGGTGAATTTAAGTGATTATTATGATTATTAATAAATTAAATAGAAACTGAGAAAATTCCTTTTCCTCTGAAGTGAGTACCTAGACGTACTAAGTTTTTGTTATGAAAAGCACTATAACCCAGGGCCCAACTGACTATGTTCGTAACAAGTATTAGTGGGAGAGCGTGTGGGTGTAGTAGTAGTGGGAGAGTGAGTGGGTGTAGTAGTAGTGGGAGGGTGTGTGGGTGTAGTAGTAGTGGGAGAGTGTGTGGGTGTTGTAGTAGTGGGAGAGTGCTTGGGTGTAGTAGTAGTTGTGGGAGAGTATGTGGGTGTAGTAGTAGTGGGAGAGTGTGTGGGTGTAGTAGTAGCGGGAGGCTGTGTGGGTGTTGTAGTGGGAGAGTGTGTGGGTGTTGTAGTAATGGGAGGGTGTTTGATTGTAGTAGTAGTGGGAGGGTGTGTGGGTTTAGTACTAGTGAGTGTGTGTGGGTGTAGTAATAGTAGTCAGAGGGTGTGTGGGTGTAGTAGTAGTGGGAGGGTGTGTGGGTGTTGTAGTAGTGGGAGAGTGTGTGGGTGTAGCAGTAGTGGGAGAGCGTGTGGGTGTTGTTGTAGTGGGAGGGTGTGTGATTGTAGTAGTAGTAGGAGGGTGTGTGGGTGTAGTACTAGTGAGAGTGTGTGTGGGTGTAGTAATAGTAGTCAGAGGGTATGTGGGTGCAGTAGTAGTGGGAGAGTGTGTGGGTGTAGTATTAGTGGGAGTATGAGTGGGTGTAGTATCATGTGGGAGTTCGACACGTGGATTAGGTAAGAAATACTCACGTAGGCTGGTATTACGTATAATTACAGACAAGGTGGGTTGCGCCCTTACAGCCGTGACCTGCCTCCTTGCTCACTCTCGTATCACTGACTGACTGACTGGCCGCCCACGTACCCATAGAGGGTCTTTGAATAATGCCAGGTCAGCGCAATATGAGTTCAGATAGTGACTCAGGCAGAGACGGTTGGTCGTTGAGTCAACGGTACACTGGTTACTGGTAACTGGTTACTACTACTGAGAGCTCGGCGACGCTAACGTATGTCGTCCCGACATACAACTAATACAAACTAGAGATGGCAGGTATACGGCTTGGGCTGATTCTATACAATTTCAAAGTACACAACAATTAAACATTATAACATACATAAGTAGAACATTGGAATGGAAGCTTACGTAACTGAAACTGTAATGCAATACAAGGTATAATATAGCACAACTTAAAACTCAACAAATGAACATCGAACTCAACGTTGAGATTACAAGTGATAAAAAAAAATTTTGATCGATCGATCTGTATTCATGTGATCTACGGATTCTGAGGAAGGAATATATACAAAGAAAGAGTGTTTAACAGAAAGGCAGATTCGGTGCACTCAAATCTAGACTGTTAACTCTCAGAATGCGGAGAGAACATGAACACAAAAAAAAAAACTTCTTGAATACTGATAAGTTGATACTGTAATTATTCATCTATACAGGTTATTTACATTTAACCCCAACTCTGCTAGGGTGAGATTGACATATGCAGAATGGGTGTCATCTCTGGGAGGATCAAACTCTGTAGCATTGGCTAACTCATGCTGTATTTGAGGCAAATCTGAATTGGAAGTTACAAATGATACTTGAGGATTTCTCAATACCTGTCGTGTACGTAGGGAATAACGACATTCAGGTTGATCGTCTGACTGAGTATCAGAGGAAGAGAGTACAGGATCAGGAGGATTGTCAGAGTCTGTCACATTAGTCTGGGTTGGAACATCATTATCATCACATACTAACTTCATATGATCTAAATGCGATTCTTTATACTGACCAGTACTAATCTCTCTAACCTTATACTTATTACCAGTGATATGTTCAACTACTCGATAAGGACCAACAAACTTTTGATCAAGCTTTGGCATTGCAGACGTTTTGTTAAAGTTAATCAGCATAACTCTCGAACCTACTTTGATTTTGGATGGCTTTGCTCGAGTGTTTGCGACTCTTGTAAATTCAGCTGTTGATTTATGAAGTGTTTCACGGATTCTTCTAAAAACACTTTGAGCTAAGCTGGTACGAGTTGCTATGAAATCATCAGGGTTGTAATTTGGTTTCGGATTAGAATATAACAACTCATAAGGCAAACGTTTATCTACACCATACAATGCATAATGTGGAGTGTCACCTATAGAAACATTGTAAGCAGAATTTATAGCACACTGCACATCAGGTATAACTTCATCCCAAGTTTCACTGTTGGGATTGATAGTGGCTCTCAAGACATCAAGTACTTTCTTATTGGTTCGTTCCGCTAACCCATTGCTGGCAGGATGATGAGGAACAATGGTGGATTTAGAGATCTTGTACAAGGTACACAAATTTTCAAGAATCTCATTACAGAATTCACCTCCATTATCTGTTACTAGGGACTTAGGAGTGGTATGCCTGCAGATAATGCGTTCTTTAAACGCTTTAGCTACTGTCTCGGCAGTCTTATCTGCAATAGGAACTAACTCACAATATCTGGTGAAATGGTCTACCATAACACACAGATGTTTGTTGCCTTGGAGGGAACATTGGAAATTAGTTAACAAATCTAGCGCAACTCTTTCCAACGGTTCGCTAGTAGTTGGATATACTTGGATTGGATTAGGACCATTAGCATTGCCTTTATGTTGCATGCAGACACTACATTTCTTAACATACTCAGAAATATCAGTTGCCATACGAGGCCAAAAGTATTTCAATCTGGCTTGTTTTACTGAACGATCCATACCAGGGTGTGCAACACCTGGTACATCGTGAACTAGCTGTAAGGCTACATTCACTAGTGACTGTGGAATTACTAACTGGTATACTCTTCTGCTAGGAGTACCCAACTCAGCTGTTCGATACAGTAATTCTTGGTTCATGACAAAGTCACTGATGGGTGCTGGTGGCTTCACAGTCAGAATAAGATCTTCCTGGAGCAGGAATCGAATCACACCAGACCACATGGGATCTGTTCGTTGAGCATTCTTTACATCTTCAGCACTAAATGGAGGGTCTGCAGTTACTATACTAACATGTCGCGATAAGGCATCTGCGACTACATTTGACTTGCCAGGTAAATGCTCAAAGGTGGGATTGAACTTTTGGATAGTCAAGGTCCATCTGGCTAACCTTCCAGTAGGTTGTTTGTTCTGGAATAAGGGTATCAGTGGAGCATGGTCTGTCAAGACATGAACAGAGTACTGATAAATAATGTCTCAGAAGTGCTTTAAAGACCATACTATTGCTAAAGCTTCTTGCTCAGTTACTGTATAATTACGTTCAGCCTTCGTAAGGACTCGGCTAGCAAATGCAACTGCGTTGTACTTGCCATCGGTCTTCTGAGCTAGTACGGCACCTATGCCAATTGAACTAGCATCAGTTGTCAGATAGAAGGGCTTAGAAAAATCTGGAAATTTCAAAATTGGAGCAGATGTTAGCTTTTCTTTTAGAGTTTGGAATGCTCTTTCTTAACGGAAGGTCCAAACAAAAGGAGCATCTTTCTTAAGCAACTCAGAGGAGCAGCTATAGAAGAAAAATTGGCAATGAAGGATCTATAAAAACCTGCTAAGCCCACAAAGGATCTTACGGCATCAGCAGTTTTGGGAGTTGGAAAATTTAGTACTGCAGTTACTTTACTTTGGTCAGTCGTAACCCCTCTAGGAGTGACTACGTGACCAAGAAACTTAATTTCTGATCTGAAAAATTGACATTTAGACAGTTTGATCTTTAAATTGGCTTCTTCAAGCTTACCAAGTACTACATCAAGTCTTTTCAAGTGTGTATCCACGTCTTTAGACATGACGATTACGTCATCTAAGTACACCATAAGTGCATTACCTATGAGACCTCTAAAGATATTAGTCATGAGCCTTGAGAACGTGATAGGGGAAGATCGTAATCCAAACGCCATACGGAGGAAGTGATAATGACCTGTAGGAGTGGAGAATGCTGTTAGCTCTTGGCTGTCCTCGTGAAGAGGGACTTGCCAAAACCCTTGTAACAAATCTAGGGTTGAAAAGACTTTGTTATCTCTGATATTACGTAAAAGATCACCCAGTACAGGGAGTGGAAAGCGATCTGGAATGGTTTTCGCGTTTAACTTCCTAAAGTCAATCACTGGGCGCCAAGTACCATCCTTCTTAGGTACTAGTATCAAGGGTGTATTCCAAGGGGAATTGCTAGGTGCAATAACTCCATCATCAAGCATTTGATTGATCAATTCTTCTGCGACAGCAACTTGTGAATGAGGCATTCTGTACGAAGGTATGTAGATAGGTCTAGTACCAGGTTCAAGTGGAATACGATGGGACAATAAGTTCGTTATACCCATCTTCTCACCTGGTAAAGCAATGGCTTTACGACGTTTGTTCAACAGAGTCAACAAACGCTTGACTTCATCTGGGAAGTCAGTGGGAGCTAAGTCTTTCTCCTCAACTGGTGGAACAGATTGATCCAGTGAAGTGAATGAGGTCTCCCCAGCAGAAATAGCACCGACCCACTGGTCAGGTGACAACTCATCCTCTACCTGAACAGGGTAAGGATAGTGAACAAGGTCAACAAGATTGGTATTTGCTCTGAGGCGAACACTGTGACCAGAAGTGTTGGCCAGGAAGAAATGGATCTTACTATCTCTTACAACATGTAAGGATGGTTCAACAAATAGACCTTTTACTTTGCAGGAATCACTGTCAACTAGGACGTTATCACCATCTGGAACACTAGGAACAACTACAGACACTCTAGTGAGAGCACTAGCCGCAACAGAGACGTCTTTCTGCAGACGGCATGTGACATCAACAAGAGATGGCATTACTAGTTGCAAGTAATTGTTTTCCGACAAGGCGTCCCCTGTGGAGAAACTACTACTCGAACTAGCAGGCATTGCAGGGATAGGTTGTGCACTCAAGGCAATCTGAGTGTCCTCGGACACTTGAGGCATCGGACTATCCTGCAAGTCTGAAGGTGGTGGAACACTGATGGGAGTGACAGAATTACCAGTGCCTGACCGCTTGGGTACGCTACTGGAGAATGCATTAGCTTGTAAGGACTTAATCCGTACATCATACTCTGCAGCAGTATAACAGATTTCTGATCCAAGCTGGTAACCCCAGAATGGAACGATCAAGTCGTCAATTTGGGCATGCCATCGATAAGGGTCGAGCACAATGCGTAAGTCTCGCATGGAAGCAAAGCCCAGTAGAAGGTCACCAGGGAAAGTAATCTGGTCGACAACAAGGAAGGAAGCAGTGAAGTCTCTACCTTGGATAGAAAAGGTTAGGGAAGTCCGACCTCGGACACGCAGGTGAGAACCAGCTACTCCACTAAGGGAGGGCACATGAGTCGGTTCTACGAGAAGGACACGTCGTAACTGCTTATCCTTAAACAAACTAGACCTAATAATATTGACTTGCGCACCAGAGTCCATGAACAAATGAACGGGCGCATTATAAATAGATGCTTGCACTATAGGGCCTATGGTTGCATTGGAAGTTATGTGCAAACAAAAGGGTGGATTGTCATCAGAAAAGACTTGTTCTACTTCATCCCCAAAATCATCTATGTCAGAGACATGTGAAGCAACATCATCAGCAGGATTGTCATTCTCGAGACTGCTTAAGGCTTCAAAGAAATTGTGAACGGGGATGGTGTACTCATTATCACCTACTGTCACCATGGGACGGTTTGACTGGGGCGCTCGAATTCCCCCGAATTGGAAGAACGAGCCTGGTTCTGGTTAGTTTGAGAATTGGAAGAATGAGCCTGGTTCTGGTTATTTTGAGAACCACGATATCTGTTTCCTCTACGGGTTCTGCGGTTGGAATGAGCACAGAAAGACCTAGAGTACTGAAGGTTATAGAGAGCATTGCACTCAGATGTGTCATGTCCATGTATTCTATGATAAGTACAGTAGGGAAGATCTGGGTACTCATCATCAGTACGACGTCTCTTAGGGTAACTATTAGGACAATTAATTGCAATATGGCCACGGAAACCACAGTTGTAACAATTCCGCCGACTATGGTTACTGAATGTACTATGAATACTACGAGGTGTATAACGACTCTGTACACTGGTTCTTGGTGATCTCTGAGATGGTTGACGACCATGATTTGTCTCTGTGGCGCAAACAAGAGGTGGTGCAGACTGAGGCATATGTGTGACATTACTTTTGATACAAGGGAAAGTACCCTGGGGGCACAAAGAACGTACATGATTTAAGGCTGTAAGTGGTTCCATCGTCACAGTTGGAGGATGAGCCTCATAAGCACACACGGAAGCAGGCGGCATTAGTTCTTTGATTGCTCCAAAAGCTGCTATTTTAGCAAGTGATTCTGTAAATGGTTTAGCCTCTTCAGGGAGAAAAGATGATGACTGGACAGCATTGATAAATGATGATAAAAGTTTGTCTAATCTAACAGCAAATGCACTCAACGATTTATTACTCATGGGTGTAGCATTCACTAGTTCCCTAAGAACGACATATGGATCAGCTGTTTTTACTGGGACAAGGAAAGAACGAATCAGTTCCTCATATTGTGACCACTTAGTAAGATTCCTGAAGTCACGCATATCAAGGAGATCGACAACGTGAACAGCAGCAGGGGATCGATAAAGAGCTTCTTTAGCAAGTCTGATAAGACTTTCCTCGGAAGGAGGACCTTCAACTAGAGCACTAGCATGAGAACGAATGGCTGCAAACCATGCTTCAAGACTATGTACATGGCCATTGAATAAAGGTAACGCATCAAGAGAATCACGAGTATAACTATAGTATCTCGGTGTCTGAGTCGGTCTGTCAGTCGCTAAGGAACTGTGAGGACTGATGACAGGGGCAACAGTAGCCTGAGAGGTCTGAGTGTCGACATTCACTAAAGTATCACTTGACGGTATGTGAGACATAATGGCAAAGTAACACGAGAACAAATAAGGCAAAAATAATGAACAATAAAAATGATATAAAATTCTAGAATTGAAATAAAAGATATACAACTAATTCTGCAGAAGTAATAAAAAAAAATTGTCTAAGATACACTGCAAGAGGAAGGACAACTCAAGGTCAAGAAAAAATTTACATTGAAATATACAAGTAAAAATATTACTGGAGACTAAATTAAATGCAAAATGAGCTGGCTAAATATACAAGTAAAAATATTACTGGAGACTGAATTAAATGCAAAATGAGCTGTCTTTACTCTTGCTAAGAAATTAATTAATTAAATTTTAAATCAATGTAAAGGTATAAAATAAAATTATTAAATTGTTAACTGGGAAATTTAAGTATTTTCTAAGAATGCGTAGACAAAATTAAAATATAATTCATAAAAATATTAATAAAAGAAAATAATTCACTGCAGAACAAGTGCAACAAAATAATTCACTGCAGAACAAGTGCAACAAAATAATTCACTGCAGAACAAGTGCAACAAAATAATTCACTGCAGAACAAGTGCAACAAAATAAGATGTAGAAATAATCACTGCAGTAATAAGTGTAACTGGGAAAACTCAGGTAAAATAATAAAATTAAAATATGAAGAAAAAAACTGATTGAACACTTTAACTCTTAATTGTAAATTAGACAAAACAATTTACTCAAACAGAGTAAGGAAAACACTTTACGTTAAAAGTAATTGAAATTGCATCAAGAGTGAATTTGTTCAAAGAAATATAAAAATATGAATAAAATAAAACAAAGGAACAAAACGGGTAAATTAACACTTACAGTGGCGGGGCACACAACATTATTAGTATATTCTTACAACAAAATCTTGCTGTGACTGATACGACAAAAATTTGCTGGCAAAAATAATGGTACACAGTCTGCGAAAAAATTAGAGGAATGAGACACTGCTGGCATACGAAAGAAAAAAAAAAGAAAGACACACATAGAAATAAATGGATAATTTGGTATACTGGGGTGAATATCACTGCATGAAATACAATGACAATTACTGGAGAATACAACGCTGAAAGAATACACGATAAAAAAAATGAATCACTTCACACAGAGTGACTGACTGGTACACTACACAATAATACTTACTAGAGACAGGAGTAGCATAAAGAAAAAAAACACAGATAAAAAAAATATAAGATAAGTGAAAACACTGAAAAACACAAGGTTTAGAGTACACAAGAAATTTACTATAAATGTTTCACACATGCAAATGTCTTTAAATTCAAGAAAAATGTCTCTAAATTATCACTGAAGTCTGTAGTAGTCGGGTGATTACTGGTGATGAGGGTAGGTTGTAGGTTGTCCTCCTACACTCACTGTTGTCAGAAGAAAAGCGCTCTCTCTCGGTGAACTCCCATAATTGGGTTTTATCGTTGGCGCTCACCTACAATCTCTTGACCAATTATGTGAGCCAAAACAGTATTAGGACCTGGTACAAGGGTACAAACAACCACAGGTAGATGAGGTGGGTGGCTGGTGGTGGTGGTTGATGGTGGGTGGGTGAGAGTATGGCGGGTGAGAGAGACTCGCTGACGCACTGCCGTGCACCCCACTCTACCCACGAAGGTGGCTTGATAAGCCACTCTATAAGAACATAAGAACATAAGAAAGGAGGAACACTGCAGGAGGCCTGCTGGCCCATACTAGGCAGGTCCTTTACAATTCATCCCACTAACAAAACATTTGCCCAATTTTCAATGCCACCCAAGAAATAAGCTCTGATGTGAAAGTCCCACTCAAATCCAACCCCTCCCACTCATGTACTTATCCAACCTAGATTTGAAACTACCCAAAGTCCCAGCCTCAATAACCCAACTAGGTAGACTGTTCCACTCATCAACTACCCTATTTCCAAACCAATACTTTCCTATGTCCTTTCTAAATCTAAACTTATCTAATTTAAATCCATTACTGCGGGTTCTCTCTTGGAGAGACATCCTCAAGACCTTATTAATATCCCCTTTATTAATACCTATCTTCCACTTATACACTTCGATCAGGTCTCCCCGCCACAGGAATGGTGAAACCCACTCTTAGCATCCAACAGGGAGCACAAAGCGATATAGACAATACTGCAGAGGAACTTGGCTTACTTCTTACTGCGTGGCTTACTTCTCTCTCTCAGCTGGGTTAGAAGCTGGGTTGGCTGACTGGCTTAACCCACAAGAATGGCTGGCTGGAAGACGTGTAATGATGCACAAAGCACGGAGGAGCAGTTGGATGACAGGAGACAGGCTGGATGATAGGCTGACTGGCGTTCACTTCCACAGTCTGGCTTACACTGGCTTAATTGCAGAATCCGGGTCAACCCCTCGGAGATTGAGCAATTAGCACACGAACTAAGCCAGGAAGCTTGAAACGGCTGCAACAGGCTTGCAGGCTGGAGGTTGTGAGGGGAGTAAGGCGGCTGGCTGGAGGTTCACCTTTGACCCTGCCGGCTACTCACAACAGTCTTGTAACGTCCTGAATTACCCATAAAAACTAAATCCACGCTCCACACCGCTGCCACCATTTATCATGTGGGAGTTCGACACGTGGATTAGGTAAGAAATACTCACGTAGGCTGGTATTACGTATAATTACAGACAAGGTGGGTTGCGCCCTTACAGCCGTGACCTGCCTCCTTGCTCACTCTTGTATCACTGACTGACTGACTGGCCGCCCACGTACCCATAGAGGGTCTTTGAATAATGCCAGGTCAGTGCAATATGAGTTCAGATAGTGACTCAGGTAGAGACGGTTGGTCGTTGAGTCAACGGTACACTGGTTACTGGTAACTGGTTACTACTACTGAGAGTAGTAGTGATGGGAGTGGGTGTGTGGATGTAGTAGTAGTGGGAGGGTGTGTGGGTGTTGTAGTGGGAGGGTGTGTGGGTGTAGTAGTGGGAGGGTGTGTGGGTGTTGTAGTGGGAGGGTGTGTGGGTGTAGTAGTAGTGGGAGGGTGTGTGAATGTAGTAGTAGTAGTGGGAGAATGTGTGGGTGTAGTACTATTGGGAGTGTGTGTGGGTGTATAAATAGTTGGGTAGTAATGGGAGGGTGTGTGGGTGTTGTTGTAGTGGGAGGGTGTGTGGGTGTTGTAGTGAGTAGGGGGTGTGAACAGTAGTAGAAGTGGACGGGTGTGTGGCTATAGTGCTGGTGGTGGGAGACTAGTTGTGTGAGGGGTTGTTATGGTAGTGGTGGGTGAGTGTGGGGGGAGACAGTGCTGGGGAGAGAGTGGATGTGTGTCCGAGTTTGTTGGGAGGGTGGGGGGTTCAGTGGCGGTGGTGGGAAGACAGTATGTGTAGTAGGAATGTGTGGGGGGTTTAGTGACAGTGGATGTGTGTAGTGGGATCAGGTAGGGTACTGAGAGGAAGAGGGGGGCGCTGGCCCCAGTCCTTAATTAGAGGGACAGTAATTGTTAATTTTTGGTAAACTCAGAGTGGGTCACGGACTGACGCGGTCAAAGATGCCTGATCTTACATTAAAGATTCCTCAGAAACCCTCGGTGAAAATAACAAAGACTGTTGGTAACTGTCCTGCCTCTGATGGAACTGGAGTAACCCTCCCTTTCCTCGAATCAAAATTGATTTCCTCCTATTCCCCTAGGGTCAGTATGATCCCCCTACGGACTAAGTGCTTCCATATTAATATGCTATTGCTACTACTATTAATACTGCTACTACTACTATTACCACTACTACTACTACTATTACTGACAATAATAATAATAATAATAATAATAATAATAATAATAATAATTAATAATATCGAAGTACTGTGGACGTTGCGAGATCACTGGAGTTTGTTCTCTGCTGTTCCTGTCTGCACAATCTGAAAAAAAAAAAGAATACAGTCCATCCATCGCTTTCTCTCCTATCTCAGTTCTGTCACTTTGTCATGGAACTTCAGCAAGTTGGTAAGACAACATTTGCCATCCCGATTATGCCTTTACCCTTATCTAGCATGGTATGCGTGTCAGTGTTACCGGTCTGTAGTTTAACTCATTATGTTTCCTTTCTAAAATATAGGCTCGACATTCATTGTCTTCTAGATTTCTGGCAAGTGCACTGTGTCTATTGACTTTCTGTAGATCTTAGCTAGTTGTTCGGATAGTGCTTCTACTCACTCTTACAGAGTTCTTGTAGACAGCTCAATCAAGTATTTTTTTACCTCTTGTAAGTCTGGTGACAGGCGGCTGTTGGTGTACTTTGTCCAATAGGGTTTTTGGTGCTCTGTGTCCAGTGAGGCCTCTTTAAATTGTTTGTTGAATATATTACATCCTTCCTCGTCGCTTATAGTTACCTCTCCTCCTTCCTTCTTTCTTCAGTCAAGATACCTGGCCCATTATTGTCATCTTATTGCTGATGTTGGATTGAAGCAGTTCTGGCCCACACTTGGTTTTTGTTGTTATATTGTTTTCAAATCGTCGCTTGGTTTCTTTTCCCATTCTTGTTTATTCATTCCCAGTTCTTCTGCTCACTTATCTGTTCTCGTCTGTCCTTCGCTTTCTGTAGTTTTTCCACGCACTTATGCTTGTTTTGTTTTTTTAACTCTGTATATGGTTGAACCAAGCTCTATGTCTTTATTACTTCCCTTCTTCTGGGTATGAATTTATCTTCAGCCTCATGGTTCTTCCCAGCTAGGTACTCCACCACATCTTTCCCACCAGATTTTACTCAGGACTTCTCTCGTGTCTTCAAAGTTCTCTCTTCTAAACTAGCCTTCTTCACCTGCCATGTGTGTGTGTGTGTGTGTGTATACTCACCTATTTGTGGTTGCAGGGGTCGATTCATAGCTCCTGGCCCCGCCTTTTCACTGATTGCTACTGATTGTGTGTGTGTACTCACCTATTTGTGATTGCAGGGGTCGATTCATAGCTCCTGGCCCTGCCTCTTCACTGACTGGTACTAGGTCATCTCTCTCCCTGCTCCATGAGCTTTGTCATACCTCGCCTTAAAACTATGTATGGTTCCCGCCTCCACTACACTTTCTAGGCTATTCCACGGCCTGACTACTCTATGACTGAAGAAATACTTCCTAACATCCCTTTGATTCATCTGAGTCTTCAACTTCCAATTGTGACCTCTTGTGTCTGTGTCTCTTCTCTGGAACATCCCGTCTTTGTCCAACTTCTCTATTCCGTGCAGTATTTTATAGGTCGTCAGCATGTCTCCCCTGACCCTCCTGTCCTCCAGTGTCGTCAGGCCGATTTCCCTCAACCTTTCTTCGTAGGACAATCCCCTTAGCTCTGGGACTAGTCTTGTTGCAAACCTTTGCACTTTCTCTAATTTCTTGACGTGCTTACCAGGTGTGGATTCCAAACTGGTGCTGCATACTCCAGTATGGGCCTGACGTAAATGGTATAGAGAGTCTTGAACGATTCCTTACTGAGGTATTGGAATGCTATCCGTAGGTTTGCCAGACGCCCATATGCTCCAGTAGTTATCTGATGTTCGCCTCAGGAGATATGCTCGGTGTTATACTTACCCCCAGATCTTTTTCCTGGAGTGAGGTTTGCAGTCTTTGGCCATCTATACTATATTGTGTCTGCGGTCTTCTTTGCCCTTCCCCAATCTTCATGACTTTGCATTTGGCTGGGTTAAACTCAAGGAGTCAGTTGCTGGACCAGGCTTGTAGCCTGTCCAGGTCTCTTTGTAGTCCTGCCTGATCCTCGTCCGATTTGATTCTTCTCATTAACTTCACATCATCTGCAAACAAGGACACTTCTGAGTCTATCCCTTCCGTTATGTCATTCACATATACCAAAAACAGTACAGGTCCTAGGACTGACCCCTGTGGAACCCCGCTTGTCACAGGCGCTCACTCTGACACCTCGTCACGTACCATGACTCGTTGTTGCCTCCCTGTCAGGTATTCTCTGATCCATTGCAGTGCCTTTCCTGTTATGTGTGCTTGATCCTCTAGCTTTTGCAGTAACCTCTTGTGAGGAACTGTGTCGAAGGCCTTCTTGCAGTCCAAAAAAATGCAGTCAATCCAGCCCTCTCTCTCTCTTGTCTTACTTGTGTCACCTTGTCATAAAAGTCCAGTAGGTTTGTGACACAGGATTTTCCTTCCCTGAAACCGTGCTGGTTGTCAATTATACACTTGTTTCTTTCCAGGTGCTCCACCACTCTCCTCCTGATGATCATCTCCATGACTTTTCATACTATACACGTTAGTGAAACAGGTCTGTAGTTTAGTGCCTCATGTCTGTCTCCCTTTCTAAAAATTGGGACTACATTTGCCATCTTCCATACCTCAGGGAGTTGCCCAGTTTCAATGGATGTGTTGAAGATCTTTGTTAATGGCACTCACAGCATCTCTGCTCGCTCTTTAAGGACCCACGGAGAGATGTTGTCTGGCCCCACCGCCTTTGAGGTGTCAAGTTCACATAGGAGCTTCTTCACCTCCTCCTTGGTTATGTGTACCTCATCCAGCACTTGTTGGTGTATGCCCCTGTTCTGATTTCCCGGAGTCCTTCTGGCTTCCACTGTAAATACTTTTTTAAATCTCATGTTGAACTCCTCACATACCTCTCGGTCGTTTCTTGTGAGCTCCCCATCACCCTTCTTCAGTCTGATTACCTGGTCCTTGACTGTTGTTTTCTTCCTGATGTGGCTATACAACAGCTTCGGGTCAGACTTGACTTTCGATGCTATGTCATTTTCATATTGTCGCTCAGCCTCCCTTCTTATCTGTGCGTATTCGTTTCTGGCTCTTCGGCTAATCTCTTTATTTTCCTGAGTTCTCTGTCTTCTGTACCTTTTCCATTTTCTAGTACACCTAGTTTTTGCCTCCCTACACCTTTGGGTGAACCAAGGACTCGTTCTGTTCTTTCCATTATTTCTGTTTCCCTTGGGAACAAACCTCTCCTCTGCCTCCTTGCATTTTTGTTGCCACATAGTCCATCATTTCTTGTACTGGTTTTCCTGTCAGTTCCCTCTCCCACTGAATGTCTTGCAGGATGTTCCTCATGCCTGAGTAGTTCCCCCTTTTGTAGTTTGTTTTTTCCCATCCTATTCCTGCTACTCTCTCCACTTGAAGCTCAACTATGTAGTCAAAGCACAGAACCACATGATCACTAGCTCCTAGGTGCCTTTCATACATGATATCCTCGATGCCAGAACTACTCAAGGTGAATACAAGGTCCAGTCTTGCTGGCTCATCCTCACCTCTCTGGTAGTGTCTCTAACATGTTGGTGCATGAGATTTTCCAGCACCACATCCATCATCTTGGCTCTCCATGTTTCGGGACCCCCATGGGGCTCCAGGTTTACCCAGTCAATCTCCTTGTGATTGAAATCACACATAACTAGTAACTTTGCTCCCCCCATGTGTGCTCTTCTGGCCACCTCGGCTAGTGTGTCGACCATTGCTCTGTTGCTCTCATCGTATTCTTCTCTTGGCCACCTGCAGTTCTGTGGTGGGTTGTACATTACTGCAATTATCACCTTATGTCCCTCAGACTGGATTGTTCCTACTAAGTAGTCCCTTTCGCCCATGCCATCCATTCCTTCCATTTTCTCAAAACCCCACTGGTTTTTAATGAGCGGTGCAACTCCTCTTCCCCCTCTCCTCCCTCTGTCTTTCCTGAGAATTTGATATCCGGGTGGAAAGACTGCATCTGTTATTATTCTGGTGAGTTTTGTTTCTGTGAGTGCTATTATGTCTGGTGATGTCTCATTGATTCTTTCATGCCACTCCTCACACTTATTTGTTATTCCATCTGCATTTGTAAGCCAGACCTTCAACTTCTTTTCTAAGACTGTGGTCTAGGGGGTATATTGGGGATGGAGAAGTGGGAGACCTGATGAGGAACTATGGGTGGTTGCTGTTGGGGTGGAATTTGTAATGCAGTGGGTGGGGGCATTGGATATGGTATGGATGTTTTGGTTTAGACTGGTTGCACTGGGGTTGACCTGGTTGGGGGGCTTCTATAGGAAGTTGTGAGGGAGGCTGTATTTGATCTTCTTTCTGGGTCTGGGATCTCCTGTCTGTCTCCTCCATCCCCTCTCTTTCCTCCTTTCACCTTTGTACCATCTCTCTCAGTTTCTGCCTTTCTTCTTGTGTTCTGTTGCGGTCGAGATACACCTTCCTGTATGCTGGCATGTCCCTTAATCTTGCTTTCTCCTGCAGGATCCTGGTCCGAGTCGATTCTGCCTTGAAAGTCACTTTCACTGGCCGGGTTCTTCTTCTTGCATACCCCCCTATTCTCCGAAAATTTTCCAGCTGGGTCATGTCATCTTCTCCTATTGCTTTTATGATGCTTTCAATTGCTTTTTTTCCCCTTGTTTTCTTGCTTCATATGTTGCCCCTTCAACTTCCTGGAGCCCATACACAAAGACTGACCTCTCCCTTTCATTCTCCCACTGCATATCCTTGTGTATCCACTCATTCAATTTAATTTCCTCCATTGCAGCTTTCCTTTCTTCAGTTCCACTATCTATTGTATCTATTGTACTTGGGCTCAGTGGCCTGTCATTTTCCCTTCTCGGTTTTCCCTGGGCTCTGCTGTGGTCTGTTAGGGCCTCCACATATAGCTTAGCTCTTTCATTTAGAGCTTCTACATGCAGTTTTGCTCCTTCTTTCCCAACAGTCCCTTATTTGCGACTGAGGTAGCAGTCTCTGATGTCATTCCCAAAATGTTCTTTAGTTCTTCAGGCTGTTTCAGATTTTTCAGTTCCTCTTCTAATCTCTGCATCCTAGCCTCTGCTGCTATGACTTGCATCTCCCACTTCTTGCTTTCCATATCTATCCTCTCTTCCAGTCTCATGCTAAGTTCTTCTAGTTTCTTTTCCCTTTCATGTTCCCTTTTTGTGAGCTCTGCTGCCCAATCTTCCTTTGCAGATTCATCCTCCTGTCCCTTGGTTTTCCTTCCTGCTCTCTGGCAACCCATTTTTTTTATTTTGATTGCCTCAGGATGGAAAACTTATGTAATTCTGTGTGTTAGGTTAGTAGTGTGTTTGTCCGAGTGCAGGGGGGGGGAAGGTAGAGGAGGAACTGTGTACAGTGGCTATGTGGGAGAGGGGTGGGGAGGGGGATCTAAGGGGGAATATGGGGAGTGTAAAGGAGGGAGAAGGAAGGGGTAGAGGGAGAGGGGGGGAGGGAGGGAGAGGTGGGGAGGAGGAGGGAGAGGGGGGAGGGAGGGAGAGGTGGGGAAGAGGAGGGTGAATGAGAGAGGGGGGATCAGGGGAAGGAGTGAGAGGTTGGTGGAGGAGGGGTGGGGGAGTGTATATGTGAGTCTGTATGTGTACTCACCTAGTTGTACTCACCTAGTTGAGGTTGCAGGGGTCGAGTCTGAGCTCCTGGCCCTGCCTCCTCACTGGTCGCTACTAGGTCACTCTCCCTGAACCATGAGCTTTATCATACCTCTGCTTAAAGCTATGTATGGATCCTGCCTCCACTACATCGTTTCCCAAACTATTCCACTTACTGACTACTCTGTGGCTGAAGAAATACTTCCTAACATCCCTGTGATTCATCTGTGTCTTCAACTTCCAACTGTGTCCCCTTGTTACTGTGTCCAATCTCTGGAACATCCTGTCTTTGTCCACCTTTTCAATTCCTCTTAGAATTTTGTATGTTGTTATCATGTCCCCCCTATCTCTCCTGTCCTCCAGTGTCGTCAGGTTGATTTCCCTTAACCTCTCCTCGTAGGAGTGTGTGTGTGTGTGTGTGTGTGTGTGTGTGTGTGTGTGTGTGTGTGTGTGTGTGTATGTGTGTGGAATTGTGTGGAATTATGTGTGGAATTATGTGTGGGTTTATTAAGTGCCTGAAAAGTAGGTGGAATTGTGCATTGGAGTGTTATGTGGAGTCTTAGTGGTCACTTACCTGACCACAACCTCTTGTGACCTGACCCCCACCCTCCTGGGACTTGACCTGCACCTACTTACGATGTTGCCCTTTATGCTTGCCCTGCCACCTAGGCTTACAGTAACTTACTCGCCTTCTTCCATAGATAACCAATTGCTATTCCTTATTGAGTACTTGAGTGCCTATTCTTTATCGTGCTATGAGAGTTGGACCATTCACAATCAGCTTGGCGGTTAATTGGAACCTGAACCCCCACACCCAAACAACCATGCATAGGTGATTACAGTACTTGCAATGCAGCTGTAGCAGCCTGTAGATTTTCCAGCTCAATGTGACGTCCTGGCGTAGATCCACCTAAATTTCTTCTCGTTATATAATGTACCCTATTCACTGTATTTCTTTCACTGGTCACACGATTGTTTCACTTTGTTATCTTTCTTGGGTGACACGTGACAACATCGCCTTACCACCCACACTAGCCTGCCCGCTCTGACTGCGCCATCACGTTTTACTTTCTAGATCACTTACAAAATTGTGGCTCTCCCCACACTTGTGTGGCTCAGGCAGATTGTAAATCGCTTCAGGGAATTGTTCACTACCCTAACACACTTAGCAACCCTTGCAGAACACTTGGGTAGCCCTCAAAAACACTTATATATGCGGAGCACGGGAGGAGTGACTCGCGCACGCGGTGTCCCTACCCTGTGTGTGTGTGTGCGTGTGTGTGTGTGTGTGTGTGTGTGTGTGTGTGTGTGTGTGTGTGTGTGTGTGTGTGTGTGCGTGCTTTGTGTGTGTGTGTGTGTGTGTGTGTGTGTGTGTGTGTATGTATGTACTCACCTATTTGTGGTTGCAGGGGTCGAGTCATAGCTCCTGGCCCCGCCTCTTCGTTGATTGCTACTAGGTCCTCTCTCTCCCTGCCCCATGAGCTTTATCATACCTCGCCTTAAAACTATGTATGGCCACTTTCTAGGCTATTCCACGGCCTGGCTACTCTATATGTGTGTGTGAGTGTGTGTATGTACGTGTGTACAGTTTTTTAGTTTATCTGTTGACTTTATCAAGAGCTGAGCAAAGTTTTCAACAAAGACGTTGAATTACTGATGAAGGAGCAACTTTACCGCAGGAGAGACGCCCAAGGTTTTACTGAGGCACACAACTCCGATGATAACCTTTATTAGGAAAACTTGTGAAGGAAACAGGACGAAAAGAAGGAAAAAGAAGGAAGGGATGTAGAGAGAGAAGATTGGAAGAATGATGATAATGATGATAATAAACTTACCGTTTATCGTGACGTTTATCTATTAGCCAAACGTTTAATGCTGTGTTTACGTAATTTTCAAATATTTAGCGTTAAATTACGGCTAATCCTCCTAACCAGAGTAAATCTCATATTGTCTTACACAGTCAGATGTGTGACTGTGACACTGCAATGACAAAGTCGTCACGAGACTGTCTGTTTTAACGTGCACTCCGAAATTTTGCATCGAATTTATCTCAAACGTTTATTACGTTTATGTAGGCTTGAAAAGTTTAATTTTACGGTTACGTAGGTTTAAAATTTTTGCTCTTACGATTAGTAAGTTGGAAGCGTTTATTACTACGTCTTTGTAGGCTTGACTTGATAATTGTTACAATAAGTAGGCTTTAAATGTTTAATAGTAAGTTTATGGTTACGATTACTTACGTTCGAAACGTTTATAGTCACTTTTACTTAGGTTCGAAACGTCTTGCTATAATTACATTGGTTTAAAAATTTATTGCTACGTTTCAATAGGTATCAAACATCTGTGGCATCTGAATATCAAATCTCCTCTCGCCTTATACTTTTGGTTTCCTGATCATATAGTACGAAGATGAAAAGGTACCATTTAGGTGCCAGGGATTATTGTTCACTTTAACTCACATCTCTGGGATTAAACTTTAGTAGACTCAGGAGAAAGTCAGGAGGCAGGTCAAGAGAAACGAATGCTCAAAGTTCGGTCCAAAGAAAATGTGAGAAGGAAAAAATCACGGCAAAATTAAATATATCTTTGGACCTGACTCTGACCCTGAGCGTGTCTTCCGTTTTCCTACCATTTTGCTTCCTCTGTAATGGCTTCAGACGATCCAGGACCAGCTAAACCCTCATCTCAAGCTGCCTATATATATATGTATATATATATATATATATATATATATATATATATATATATATATATATATATATATATATATATATATATATACATATAGGGGCGTACCAACTCTAGAACTATCCTGGGGACCCTCATCCTCAGAGAAAAGAATAAATTTGCTTCTGGGAAAACTCAAGGTTCTCCTAGCAGCTCTATGAAAATTGTTACCTCCTACCACCCCCTATATTTTATAGATACTTTATTTAAAGACAAATACATTGACAAAATACATTGACAAAAATGCAACAGGGAGTAAAACGACATAGATAGCAACTCAGAGCTACATCTCGAATACTTCGTCCAGCTCCCCGGCGGTGGGCCTCGTGCCCAGAGTGCTGCAGGCATTTACCCTCTGGACGGCAATACTGAGTTTCTGAAAGAGGAAGCTGGCCGCACTGTGGTCCTTGTTTTCTATGATGAGTTTTCCACCCAGCTCTTTGAGGAACTTTAGAACACCCTTGCCCTATTCTCCATGGGTCTCCGACCCTATTGGGATGAAGTTATAGCAAGGGGGAAGGGCTTCATATTTGCGGGTCTTCTGGGTCTCCCTGTGGCTGGCAGCTCCACCCCCTTCAGTTAAGGAGTATGTCAAGTAGGTGTCTGCCAATGTGGCGGCACATGTGTAATCCCAGGCAATCTACTTTCCATCCTTCCAGGGTAACATGGTGACTCCATCTGGACGCTTTTGACTTCCGTCAGACCTCTGTACTTGGGGTTCCCGTTGGGTTGGGCAGCAGCCTGTGACGAGGCTTCTCTTTATGATGTCGTTGACCTCCTCATGTCTGGCGTACTTCCTTTCTGATGAGTGACACACGAGACTATGAAGTCCGAATTGATCAGCCGTCGCCCTGCCGCAAATACACCTAAGTTCGGTGAGGATGGAGGCGGCTAGGCGAAGAGCAACACCAATCCGAATGGCCTGTGGGTAGATTCGAATGCCCAGAGAGGAATTGGGAACAGCTAGAAGGATATCTCCTGAGTGTGGTGCCTTCATCGCTAGGAGACGAGCTTTGTCCTTTCCTGAAGCGTTGGCGACCTTTGTGTAGGCGATGTTTCCATGATCGGTTTGTCCCAGTGGGACTGTTTGTGCTCTTTGGGAGGAGCTGGTCTACTGGAGGAGTCTGCAAGGGTGTCCCACCACGTGGCTGCTTCAGTAAACCTGGTGTCTTGAGCTCCTACCGCACCTCTCAAGCGTTCGGGGACTATCTCCTTGACTGATCGACTGGAAACCAAACACGAAGTCAGAAATGCAGGTAACGTTACCTGCATTGTTTTGCGCACTTCTATACCTCCCAGTCGCACTGGGAGGATCGTCTGATCTCACTGCTGATCTTCCAGTGACAGACTCAGTCACTTTATATATATATATATATATATATATATATATATATATATATATATATATATATATATATATATATATATATATATATATATATATATATATATATATATACACACATATATGAATGATTATCGTTTATTTTGCTACTTTCTCAAGTAAGTTTCTGCAGCACATTTCTGTGAGGGAATATAAGTAGCCGGGCGGAAGTAAAATTTGCCTACAATTTACAGTCATCATCTGCAGCAAATTTTGAATTGCTGATGATGCTCTCTCTCTCTCTCTCTCTCTCTCTCTCTCTCTCTCTGTCTCTCTCCCATTTTCTTTAAATTTATCGCGGTCTCGGACATTGTTCAAGTACTCCCACATCTGTCCAGGGAAGCATGGTGGCACCATCTGTCCAGGGAAGCAGAGCGGCACCATCTGCCCAGGGAACCGTGGTGGCACCATCTGTTTAGGGGAGCATAGTGACTCCATCTGTCCAGGGAGCCATTGTGACTCCATTTGTCCAGGGAAGCATGGAGACTCTATTTGTCCAGGGAAGTATGGTGACTCCATTTGTCCGGGAAGCATGGTGACTCCATCTGTCAAGGAAGTCATGGTGACTCTATCTGTCCAGAGAAGCATGGTGGCACTATCTGCCTAGCAAAGGATGGTGGCACCATCTGTCCAGGGAAGCATGGTGACTATCTGTCCAGGGAAGCATGGTGACTATCTGTCCAGGGAAGCATGGTGACTATCTGTCCAGGGAAGCATGGTGACTATCTGTCCAGGGAAGCATGGTGACTATCTGTCCAGGGAAGCATGGTGACTATCTGTCCAGGGAAGCATGGTGACTATCTGTCCAGGGAAGCATGGTGACTATATGTCCAGAGAAGCATGGTGGCACTATCTGCCCAGGGAGGCATGATGGCACCATCTGTCCAGGGAAGCGTGGTGACTATCTGTCCAGGGAAGCATGGTGACTATCTGTCCAGGGAAGCATGGTGACTATCTGTCCAGGGAAGCATGGTGACTATCTGTCCAGGGAAGCAAGATGACTATCTGTCCAGGGAAGCATGGTGACTATCTGTCCAGGGAAGCATGGTGACTATCTGTCCAGGGAAGCATGGTGACTATCTGTCCAGGGAAGCATGGTGACTATCTGTCCAGGGAAGCATGGTGACTATCTGTCCAGGGAAGCATGGTGACTATCTGTCCAGGGAAGCATGGTGACTATCTGTCCAGGGAAGCATGGTGACTATCTGTCCAGGGAAGCATGGTGACTATCTGTCCAGGGAAGCATGGTGAATATCTGTCCAGGGAAGCATGGTGACTACCTGTCCAGTGAAGCATGGTGACTATCTGTCCAGGGAAGCAAGATGACTATCTGTCCAGGGAAGCATGGTGACTATCTGTCCAGGGAAGCATGGTGACTATCTGTCCAGGGAAGCATGGTGACTATCTGTCCAGGGAAGCATGGTGACTATCTGTCCAGGGAAGCATGGTGACTATCTGTCCAGGAAGCAAGATGACTATCTGTCCAGGGAAGTATGGTGACTATCTGTCCAGGGAAGCATGGTGACTATCTGTCCAGGGAAGCATGGTGACTATCTGTCCAGGGAAGCATGGTGACTATCTGTCCAGGGAAGCATTGTGACTATCTGTCCAGGGAAGCATGGTGACTATCTGTCCAGGGAAGCAAGATGACTATCTGTCCAGGGAAGCAAGATAACTATCTGTCCAGGGAAGCATGGTGACTATCTGTCCAGGGAAGCATGGTGACTATCTGTCCAGGGAAGCATGGTGACTATCTGTCCAGGGAAGCATGGTGACTATCTGTCCAGTGAAGCATGGTGACTATCTGTCCAGGGAAGCAAGATGACTATCTGTCCAGGGAAGCATGGTGACTATCTGTCCAGGGAAGCATGGTGACTATCTGTCCAGGGAAGCATGGTGACTATCTGTCCAGGGAAGCATGGTGACTATCTGTCCAGGGAAGCATGGTGACTATCTGTCCAGGGAAGCATGGTGACTATCTGTCCAGGAAGCAAGATGACTATCTGTCCAGGGAAGTATGGTGACTATCTGTCCAGGGAAGCATGGTGACTATCTGTCCAGGGAAGCATGGTGACTATCTGTCCAGGGAAGCATGGTGACTATCTGTCCAGGGAAGCATGGTGACTATCTGTCCAGGGAAGCAAGATGACTATCTGTCCAGGGAAGCAAGGTGACTATCTGTCCAGGGAAGCAAGAAGACTATCTGTCCAGGGAAGCATGGTGACTATCTGTCCAGGGAAGCATGGTGACTATCTGTCCAGGGAAGCATAGTGACTATCTGTCCAGGGAAGCAAGATGACTATCTGTCCAGGGAAGCAAGATGACTATCTGTCCAGGGAAGCATGGTGACTATCTGTCCAGGGAAGCATGGTGACTATCTGTCCAGGGAAGCATGGTGACTATCTGTCCAGGGAAGCATGGTGACTATCTGTCCAGGGAAGCATGGTGACTATCTGTCCAGTGAAGCAAGATGACTATCTGTCCAGGGAAGTATGGTGACTATCTGTCCAGGGAAGCATGGTGACTATCTGTCCAGGGAAGCATGGTGACTATCTGTCCAGGGAAGCATAGTGACTATCTGTCCAGGGAAGCAAGATGACTATCTGTCCAGGGAAGCAAGATGACTATCTGTCCAGGGAAGCATGGTGACTATCTGTCCAGGGAAGCATGGTGACTATCTGTCCAGGGAAGCATGGTGACTATCTGTCCAGGGAAGCATGGTGACTATCTGTCCAGGGAAGCATGGTGACTATCTGTCCAGGGAAGCAAGATGACTATCTGTCCAGGGAAGTATGGTGACTATCTGTCCAGGGAAGCATGGTGACTATCTGTCCAGGGAAGCATGGTGACTATCTGTCCAGGGAAGCAAGATGACTATCTGTCCAGGGAAGCAAGATGACTATCTGTCCAGGGAAGCATGGTGACTATCTGTCCAGGGAAGCATGGTGACTATCTGTCCAGGGAAGCAAGGTGACTATCTGTCCAGGGAAGCATGGTGACTATCTGTCCAGGGAAGAATGGTGACTATCTGTCCAGGGAAGCATGGTGACTATCTGTCCAGGGAAGCATGGTGACTATCTGTCCAGGGAAGCATGGTGACTATCTGTCCAGTTAAGCATGGTGACACCATCTGTCCAGGGAAGCATGGTGACACCATCTGTCCAGGGAAGCATGGTGACTATCTGTCCAGGGAAGCATGGTGACTATCTGTCCAGGGAAGCATGGTGACTATCTGTCCAGGGAAGCATGGTGACTATCTGTCCAGGGAAGCAAGATGACTATCTGTCCAGGGAAGCAAGATGACTGTCTGTCCAGGGAAGCATGGTGACTATCTGTCCAGGGAAGCATGATGACTATCTGTCCAGGGAAGCATGGTGACTATCTGTCCAGGGAAGCATTGTGACTATCTGTCCAGGGAAGCATGGTGACTATCTGTCCAGGGAAGCATGGTGACTATCTGTCCAGGGAAGCATGGTGACTATCTGTCCAGGGAAGCATGATGACTATCTGTCCAGGGAAGCATGATGACTATCTGTCCAGGGAAGCATGGTGACTATCTGTCCAGGAAAGCATGGTGACTTTCTGTCCAGGGAAGCATGGTGACTATCTGTCCAGGGAAGCATGGTGACTATCTGTCCAGGGAAGCATGGTGACTATCTGTCCAGGGAAGCATGATGACTATCTGTCCAGGGAAGCATGATGACTATCTGTCCAGGGAAGCATGGTGACTATCTGTCCAGGAAAGCATGGTGACTATCTGTCCAGGGAAGCATGATGACTATCTGTCCAGGGAAGCATGGTGACTATCTGTCCAGGGAAGCATGGCGACTATCTGTCCAGGGAAGCATGGTGACTATCTGTCCAGGGAAGCATGGTGACTATCTGTCCAGGGAAGCATGGTGACTATCTGTCCAGGGAAGCATGGTGACTATCTGTCCAGGGAAGCATGGTGACTATCTGTCCAGGGAAGCATGGTGACTATCTGTCCAGGGAAGCATGGTGACTATCTGTCCAGGGAAGCATGGTGACTATCTGTCCAGGGAAGCATGGTGACTATCTGTCCAGGGAAGCATGGTGACTATCTGTCCAGGGAAGCATGGTGACACCATCTCAATATTTAATGTCGGTAATTATATTATTTATTTTATTATAAGTAATAATTTATATTTTTACTAATATTACTGATTCGAATACTTGTTATTAATTTTGAAATATCTGGTGAGCCAAGAAGAAAGCTTGATTAAGATCCTGGGAACAAAGCTTTAAGGAGGATCAGGTTATGTGTGTATTAAGTGCTCATTTATCAGGATCAGATTCTTCCACTCGACAGCCATTGTGACGTACCGTACTCACCTAATTGTGGTTGCAGGGGTCAAGACTCAGATCCTTTCCCCGCCTCTTCACTGACCGCTACTGGGTCCTCCCTCTCCCTGCTCCATGAGCGTTTTCATACCTCGTCTTAAAACTATGTATGGTTCCTGCCTCCACTACATCGCTTGCCAGACTATTCCACTTCGTAACAACTCTATGGCTGAAGAAATACTTCCTAACATCCCTTTGACTCATCTGAGTCTTCAGCTTCCAATTATGACCCCTTGTTTCTGTGTCCCCTCTCTGGAACACCCTGTCTCTGTATACCTTATCTATTCCACGCAGTATTTTGTATGTCGTTATCATGTCTTCTCTGACCCGCATATCCTCCAATGTCGTCAGTCCGATTTCCCTCAACCTTTTTCCGTAGGACATACCCCTGAGCTCAGGAACTAGCCTTGTTGCAAACCTTTGCACTTTCTCTAATTTCTTGACATGTTTGACCAGGTGTGGGTTCCAAACTGGTGCTGCATAATCCAGTATGGGCCTGATGTACACAGTGTACAGTGTCTTGAGCGATTCCTTACTAAGGTATCGGAACGCTATTCTCAGGTTTGCCAGGCGCCCGTATGCTGAAGCAGTTATCTGGTTGATGTGTGCCTCCGAAGACATGCTCGGTGTTATGGTCACTCCAAGATCTTTCTCCTTGAGCGAAGTTTGCAGTCCTTGGCCACCTAGCCCACACTCTGTCTGCAGTCTTCTTTGCTCTTCTCCGATCTTCATGGCTTTGCATTTGACAGGGTTGAATTCAAGAAGCCAGTTGCTGGACCACGTGTCCAGCCTGTCCAGGTCTCCTTGAAGTCCTGCCTGGTCCTCATCTGATTTAATTCTCCTCATTAACTTCACATCATCTGCGAACAGGGACACCTCTGAGTCTATCCCTTCCATCATGTCATTCACATATACCATGATAGCACTGATCCTAGGACCGACCCCTGTGGGACCCCGCTCGTCCCAGGTGCCCACTGTGATACATCATCCCATACTATGACTTGTTGTTGCCTCCCTGTCAGATATTCTCTGATCCATTGCAGCGTCCTTCCTGTTATACGTGCCTGATCCTCTAGTTTCTGCACTAGTCGCTTGTGAGGAACTGTGCCGAAGGCCTTCTTGTAGTCCAAGAAAATGCAATCAACCCACCCTCTCTCTCGTGTCGCACTTCTGTAACTTTGTCATAAAACTCTAGAAGGTTTGTGACACAGGATTTTCCTTCCATGAATCCGTGCTGGTTATTGTTTATAATCTTGTTCCATTCCATGTGCTCCACCACTCTCCACTTGATAATTTTCTCCATGACTTTGCATACTATACAGGTCAGTGACACTGGTCTGTAATTTAGTGCCTCTTTTCTGTCTCCTTTTTTAAAAATGGGAACTACATTTGCAGTCTTCTATGCCTTAGGTAGTTGCCCAGTTTCAAGGGATGTGTTGAAGATTGTGGTTAATGGCACACACAGTATATCTGCTCCCTCCCTGAGGACCCACGGGGAGATTTTGTCCGGTCCCATTGCCTTGTGAGGTATGAAGGTCATTTAGCAGCTTCTTCACCTCCTCCTCAGTTGTGTGCATATCGTCCAGCACCTGTTGGTCTATTCCCTGTTGGTGTCACCCTCTGTCCTGTCTTCCCAGAGTTCTTCCTGTCTCCACTGTGAATACTTCTTTAAATCTCTGTTGAGCTCCTCGCTTTTGATGTTGGCTTTTGATGCTATGTCATTTTCGTACTGTCGCTGGGCTTCCCTCCTCATCTGTGCATATTCGTTTCTGACTCTTCGACTGATCTTGTTTTCCTGGGTCCTTTGCCTTCTATACCTCTTCCATTCTCTAATGTGCTTAGTTTTTGCTTCCCTGCACCTTCGGGTAAACCAAGGACTCGCTTTGGTCTTCTCATTGTTCCTGTTGCCCTTGGGAGCAAACATTTCCTCTGCTTCCTTACATTTTGTTGTTTCATTCTCCATCATTTCATTTACTGTCTTTCCTACCATTTCTCTGTCCCACTGCACCTCCCGCAGGAAGTTCCTCATACCTGTGTAGTCCCCCCTTTTATAGTTTGGCTTTTCTCATTCGACTCCTGTTACTCTCTCCACCTGTAACTCTACTATGTAATCAAAACTCAGGACTACGTGGTCACTAGCTGTGAGGGGCCTCTCATATGTGATGTCATCAATGTCTGAGTTACTCAGGGTGAACACAAGGTTCATCTTCCCCTCGCTCTCTGGTAGTGTCTTTGATGTGTTGATGCATGAGGTTTTTCAGTACCACATCCATCATCTTGGCTATCCATGTTTCGGGACCCCCATGAGGCTCCAGGTTTTCCCAATTGATCTCCCTATAGTTGAAATCACCCATAACCAATAACTTTGATCTGCACATATGAGCTCTTCGTGCCACCTCAGCTAGTGTGTCCACCATCACTCTGTTGTTCTCATCATATTCCTCTCTTGGCCTCCTGCAGTTCTGTGGTGGGTTATACATCACGGCAATGACGACCTTATGTTCCCCAGTTTGAATTGTGCCTGCTATGTAGTCCCTTTTTTCCAGTCTCGTCCATGCCCTCCATTTCCTCGAAACTCCATCGGTTTTTTATGAGCAGTGCAACCCCTCCTCCCCCTCTACTCTTTCTATCTTTCCTCAGGATGTGATATCCCGGTGGGAAGACTGCATCTGTTATCTCAGTGAGTTTCGTTTCTGTGATTGCTATGATGTCCGGGGACTTCTCATTGATTCTTTTGTGCCATTCCTGGTATTTATTTGCTATTCCATCTGTGTTTGTGTGCCACACCTTCAGCTTCTTGTCTATCATGGTGGACCTGGGAGAATATTGGGGTTGGGGGTTGGAGCCCTGGGGGGTTATGGGAGTTTGTGGTGTGGGTGGGATTTGTGGTGGGGGGTGAGGGCAGAGTGCCCATAGGGAGTTGCTGTGGCAGTAGGGTTTGTGATGTGGGGGTGGGGGCAGAGGGAACAGTGTGTGGGTGTTGGTTGAGATTGTTCAGCTGTGTTGGGGGTTTTCACAGTGTGGGTGGGGTTTGTGGTGGGGGTGGGGGCAGAGTGACCAAAAGGAGCTGCTGTAGAGGTGGGGATTGTGGTGGAGGAGTGGGGGCAAATGGAACAGTGTGTGGGCTTTGGTTGAGGCTGTTCAGTTGCTTCATGGTTGTTGTGGTTGGAGTCCTTCTGTGGGTGTCTCTGTAGGGTGTATTTGTCCTTCTACCTGAGTCTGGGTTCTGCTCGTCCTCATTGATGCCTCCCATTCCTCCTTTCGTTTTGTATCCTCTCTCTCAGTCTCGTCCTTTCCTCCTGTGTTCTGTTGCGATCGAGGTACATGCTCTGGTACTCTGAATTGTCCCTCAGTCGTGCTTTCTCCTGCAGGACCCTGGTTTGAGCTGATTCTGCCTTGAAGACTACTTTGACAGGCCATCTCCTTCTGTGTGCAAACCATCCAATTCTCCGAAAATTTGCCACCTGGGTCATGTCTCCCTATCCTATTGCTTTCAAGATACCTTCGATCGCTTTCTTCTCCCCATGGATTCTTTCATCATAGGTTTCCCCTTCAACTTCTTGGAGCCAATAGACAAACACTGACCTCTCCCTCTCCTTCTCCCACTTCTCTCTTTGTGTCATCTGAGGTGTTTTATCTCCTTCCATCGAGACGTTCCTGCCTTCAACCCCTGCTCTTGCTGCAGCCCCTATGCTCAGTGGACTGTCTTCCTTGCTCAGCTGTTCCCTGCCACTGTAGTTGACTGTTAGAGTCTCTGCATAAGTCTTGTCTCCTGTATTGACTGCAGGCTTCATGAATGGTCTTCCTGTACTCATCTTTTCCTGAATCCCTACAGCCCCCTCGTCTGTGACTGGTATAAAAATCCCTAATGTCATTCCTGTGCTGTCATTTGTCTCTCTGTTCTGTTTCAGGTTTTTTAGCTCCTCTTCTAAGTACTTTATCTTATCTTCTGCTGCTAAGACTTGTAGTCCCCACTTCCTGCTCTCTTCAGCTATCCTCTCCTCCATTACCCTGCCGAGCTCAGCTAGCTTCCTTCCCCACTCTTCCTCCATTTTTGTAAGCTCTACCTCCCAATCTTCCCTCCCAGGTTCCTCCCTCCTGGATTCGACCTCCAGACCCCTGGGTCTGGAGGTGTGTGTGTGTGTGTGTGTGTGTGTGTGTGTGTGTGTGTGTGTGTGTGTGTGTGTGTGTGTGTGTGTGTGTGTGTGTGTGTGTGTGTGTGTGTGTGTGTGTGTGTGTGTGTGTGTGTGTGTGTGTGTGTGTGTGTGTGCGTGTGTGTGTGTGTGTGTGTGTGTGTGTGATGGGGAGAGAATGGGAAGGGGGGGGCAGAGGGAGAGAGAGAGTAAAGAGGGCAAGGGAGGAGGGAAAAGCGAGAAAAAGGGAATGAGGGGAGGGAGCGGGAGAGAAGGGATTGGGAGAGAGGGACGGGTGGGAGAGAGGCTAAAGGATAGGAGAGAGGGAGAGGAGGAAGAGGAGGAGGAGGAGGAAGAGGTGTGGAGGAAGAGGAGGAAGAAGAGGAAGAGTAGGAAGAAGAGGAGGAGGAGAGGTGGAAGAGGAGGAGGAGGGGTGGAGGAGGGGAGGTGGAGGCTGAGAAGGAATATTAGGAGGAAGAGGAGGAGGGGGAAGAGGCATAGTGAGAGGAGAGGGAAGGGAGAGTTAGACAGTAAGAGAGAAGGTGAGATATGTGTATATTCACCTATTTGTGGTTGCAGGGGCCGAGACTCATCTCCTGGCCCTTGTCTGTGTATGTGTGTGTGTGTGTTTGGGTGTGGGCGTGAGAGTTGGTGAGTGTGAATAAGACTGTGTGTGATAGTGTGAAAGAGTGCACGAGTGCAGGATAGTGTGAGGGAGAGTTTGTGGTAGACGGTGGGTTAGTGCGTGGGTTAGTGTGTGGTAGAGGGTGCGTGGGTTAGTGCGTGGTAGAGGGTGGGTGGGTTAGTGCGTGGTAGAGGGTGCGTGGGTTAGTGCGTGGGTTAGTGCGTGGTAGAGGGTGCATGGGTTAGTGCGTGGTACAGGGTGGATGGGTTAGTGCGTGGTAGAGGGTGCATGGGTTAGTGCGTGGTAGAGAGTGGGTGGGTTAGTGCATGGTAGAGGGTGCGTGGGTTAGTGCGTGGGTGCGTGGGTTAGTGCGTGGGTGAGTGGGTTAGTGCGTGGTAGAGGGTGCATGGGTTAGTGCGTGGTAGAGGGTGGGTGGGTTAGTGCGTGGTAGAGGGTGCGTGGGTTAGTGCGTGGGTTAGTGCGTGGGTGCGTGGGTTAGTGCGTGGTAGAGGGTGCATTGGTAAGTGCATGGTAGAGGGTGGGTGGGTTAGTGTCTCAGTAGTACCGTACCAGTAACCAGTTACCAGTCTCAGTAGTGACTCACTACCAACCATCCGTGTGAATCACTTGTTATTCACTGTTACAGCTGACCTCAGCATGTTTTGAACCCGCCTCACCCACCAAGTACCATCCTTCTTAGGTACTAGGATCAAGGGCACATTTCAGGGTGAATTACTAGGTGCAATAACTCCATCATCAAACATTTGATTGATCAGTTCTGCGACAGCAGCGTGTGAATGAGGCATTCTGTACGCAGGTATATAGATAAGTCTAGTACCAGGTTCAAGTGGAATGCGATGGGACATAGATGATTTTGGGGATGAAGTGGAACAAATCTTTTCTGATGAAAATCCACCTTTTTGTTTGCACATAACTTCCAATGCAATGATAGGTCCTATAGTGCAAGCATCTGTTCATAATGCGTCCGTTCACGTGTTCATGGACTCTGGTGCGCAAGTCAATATTATCAGGTCTAGTTTGTTTAAGGATAAGCAGTTACGACATGTCCTTCCCATAGAACCGACTCATGTGTCCTCCCTTAGTGGAGTAGCTGGTTCTCACCTGCGTGTCAGAGGTCGGACTTCCCTCACTTTTTCAATCCAAGGTAGAGACTTTACTGCTTCCTTCCTTGTTGTCGACCAAATTACTTTCCCTGGTGATCTTCTACTGGGATTTGCTTCCATGCGAGACTTACACATTGTGCTCGACCCTTATCGATGGCATGCCCAAACTGATGACTTGATCGTACCATTTTGGGGTTACCAGCTTGGATCCGAGATTTGCCATACTACCGCAGAGTACGACGTTCGGATTAAGTCCTTACAAGCCAGTGCATTTTCCAGTAGAGTACCCAAGCGGTCAGGCACTGGTGATCCTGTCACTCCTGTCTGTGTTCCACCTACAACTTCAAGCTTGCAAGATAGTGTACAGTTGCCTCAAGTGTCCGAGGATGCTCTGACTACCTTGAGTGCTCAGCCTATCCCTGCAATATCTGCTAGTTCAAGTAGTAGTTTCTCTACAGGTGATGCCTTGTCGGAAAACGATTACTCGCAACTAGTATTGCCATCTCTTGTTGATGTCACATGCTCTCTGCAGAAAAACATTTCTGTCGAGGCTGGTGCCCTCACTAGAGTGTCTGTTGTTGTTCCTAGTGTTCCAGATGGTGATAACATAAAAGTTGACAGTGATTCCTGCAAAGTAAAGGGTTTATTTGTTGAGCCATCCTTACATGTTGTAAGAGATAGTAAGATCCATTTCTTCCTTGCTAACACTTCTGGTCACAGTGTTCATCTCAGAGCAAATACGAATCTTGTTGACCTCATCCACTTCACTGGATCAATCCATTCCACTAGTTGAGGAGAAAGACTTAGCTCCCACTGACTTCCCAGACGAAGTCAAGCGTTTGTTGACTCTTTTGAACAAACGTCGTAAAGCCATTGCCTTACCAGGTGAGAAGATGGGTATAATGAACTTACTGTCTCATCGGATCCCACTTGAACATTGTACTAGACCTATCTATATACCTGTGTACAGAATACCTCATTCACAAGTTGCTGTCACAGAAGAATTGATCAGTCAAATGCTTGATTATGGAGTTATTGCACCTAGTAATTCACCCTGGAATGTGCCCTTGATCCTCGTACCTAAGAAGGATGGTACTTGGCACCCAGTGATTGACTTTAGGAAGTTAAATGCGAAAACTATTCCAGATTGCTTCCCACTACCTGTACTTGGTGATCTTTTATGTAACATCGGAGATAACAAAGTGTTTTCAATGCTGGACTTGTTACAAGGGTTTTGGCAAGTCCCTTTTCACAAGGACAGCCATGAGCTAACTGCATTCTCCACTCCTACAGGTCATTATCACTTCCTCCGTATGGCCTTTGGGTTACGATCCTCCCCTATCACGTTCTCAAGGCTTATGACTAATATCTTTAGAGGTCTCATAGGTAATGCACTTAAAGTGTACTTAGGTGACGTAATTGTCTTGTCTGAAGACGTGGATATGCACTTGAAAAGACTTGATGTAGTACTTGGTAAGCTTGAAGAAGCCAATTTAAAGATCAAACTGTCTAAATGTCAAATTTTCAGATCAGAAATCAAGTTTCTTGGTCATGTAGTCACTCCTAGAGGGGTTACGACTGACCAAAGTAAAGTAACTGCAGTACTAAATTTTCCAACTCCCAAAACTGCTGATGCCGTAAGATCCTTTGTGGGCTTAGCAGGTTTTTATAGATCTTTCATTGCCAATTTTTCTTCCATAGCTGCTCCTCTAACTGAGTTGCTTAAGAAAGATGCTTCTTTTGTTTGGACCTTCCGTCAAGAAAGAGCATTCCAAACTCTAAAAGAAAAGCTAACATCCGCTCCAATTTTGAAATTTCCAGATTTTTCTAAGCTCTTCTATCTGACAACTGATGCTAGTTCTATTGGCATAGGTGCTATACTAGCTCAGAAGACTGATGGCAAGTACAATGCAATTGTATTTGCTAGCCAAGTCCTTACAAGGGCTGAACATAATTATACAGTAACTGAGCAAGAAGCTTTGGCAATAGTATGGTCTTTAAAGCACTTCCAAGACATTATTTATCAGTACTCTGTTCATGTCTTGACAGACCATGCTCTACTGATACCTTCATTCCAGAACAAACAACCTACTGGAAGGTTAGCCAGATGGACCTTGACTATCCAAGAGTTCAATCCTACCTCTGAACACTTACCTGGCAAATCAAATGTAGTCACAGATGCTTTATTGCGACATGTTAGTATAGTAACTGCAGACCCTCCATTTACTGCCGAGGATGTAAAGAATGCTCAATGAACAGATCCCATGTGGTCTGGTGTGATTCGATTCCTGCTCCAGGAAGATCTTATTCTGACTGTGAAGCCACCAGCACCCATCAGTGACTTTGTCATGAACCAAGAATTACTGTATCGAACAGCCGAGTTGGGTACTCCTAGCAGAAGGGTATACCAGTTAGTAATTCAACAGTCACTAGTGACTGTAGCCTTACAGCTAGTTCATGATGTACCAGGTGTTGTAGATTGAGACACTTATGCAGCATATGGGAATCTTTATTCAGGAAACGTTTCGCCACACAGTGGCTTCATCAGTCCAATACAAAGAGGAAGGCGTAAGGAGAGGAGGAGTATGAGGTGATCAGTCCCTCAACCTGGAGTCGATGTGTTCAGTCCATCAATCTTGTAGAATGTAGATTGATGGACTGAACACATCGACTCCAGGTTGAGGGACTGATTACTTCATACTCCTCCTCTCCTTACGCCTTCTTCTTTGTATTGGACTGATGAAGCCACTGTGTGGCGAAACGTTTCCTGAATAAAGATTCCCATATGCTGCATAAGTGTCTCAATCTTCAACTTGTCGGTTTTTCAAACCATTCATCACACCAGGTGTTGCGCACCCTGGTATGGATCGTTCTGTAAAGCAAGCCTCATTGAAATACTTTTGGCCTCGTATGACAACTGATATTTCTGAGTATGTTAAGAAATGTAGTGTCTGCATGAAACATGTTAATGGTCCTAATCCAATCCAAGTGTATCCAACTACTAGTGAACTGTGGGAAAGAGTTGCGCTAGATCTGTTAACTAATTTCCAATGTCCCCTCCAGGGCAACAAACATCTGTGTGTTATGGTAGACCATTTCACCAGATATTGTGAGTTAGTTCCTATTGCAGATAAGACTGCTGAGACAGTAGCTAAAGCATTTAAAGAACGCATCATCTGCAGGCATACCAACCCTAAGTCCCTAGTAACAGATAATGGAGGTGAATTCTGTAATGAGATTCTTGAAAATTTGTGTACCTTCTACAAGATCTCTAAATCCACCTTTGTTCCTCATCATCCTGCCAGCAATGGGTTAGTGGAACGAACCAATAAGAAAGAACTTGATGTCTTGAGAGCCAATATCAATCCCAACAGTGAAACTTGGAACAAAGTTATACCTGATGTTCAGTGTGCCATAAATTCTGTTTACAGTGTTTCTATTGGTGACAGTCCACATTATACATTGTACAGTGTAGATAAACATTTGCCTTATGAGTTGTTATATTCTAACTCGAAACCAAATTACAACCCTAATGATTTCATAGCAACTCATACCAGCTTAGCTCAAGTGTCTTTAGAAGAATCCATGAAACACTTCATAAATCAATAGCAGAATTTACAAGAGTCGCAAACACTCGAGCAAAACCATCCAAAATTACAGTGGGTTCGAGAGTTATGCTGACTAACTTTAACAAAACGTCTGCAATGCCTAAGCTTGATCAAAAGTTTGTTGGTCCTTATCGAGTAGTTAAACACATTAATGGCAATAAGTATAAGGTTAGAGAAATTAGTACTGGTCAATATAAAGAATTGCATTTAGATCATATGAAGTTAGTATGTGATGATAATGATGTTCCAACCCAGACTAATGTGACAAACTCCAACAATCCTCCTGATCCTGTACTCTCTACCTCTAATACTCAGTCAAACAGTCAACCTGAATGTCGTTATTCCCTACATACACGACAGGTGTTGAAAAATCCACAAGTATCATTTGTAACTACCAATTTAGATCTGCATGAGTTAGCCAGTGCAACAGAGTTTGATACTCCCAGAAATGACACCCATTCGGCATATGTCAATCTCACCCTAGCAGAGTTGGGGTTAAATGTAAATAACCTGTATAGATGAATAATTACAGTATCAACTTATTAATATTCAAGAATTTTTTTTTGTGTGTTCATGTTCTCTCCGAATTCTGAGATTTAACAGTCTAGATTTGAGTGCACCAAGTCTGCCTTTCTGTTAAACACTTCTTACTCTGTATATATTCCTTCCGTAGATCACATGAATACAGATTGATCGATCAAATTTTTTTATTATCACTTCTATTGTGTAATCTCAGTGGTGAGTCTCATTCTATGAGTTGTGCTATAACATACCTTGTAATGTATTACACTAAGTTACGTTTGCTTTCATTCCAATATTCTCCTTATGTATGTTATAATGTTCAATTGTTATGTACTTTGACATTGTATAGAATCAGCCCCAGCCATAGACCTGTCGTCTCTAGTTTGCATTAGCTGTATATCGGGATGACATACATTAGCGTCGCTGAGCTCTCAGTAGTACCGTACCAGTAACCAGTTACAAGTGTCAGTAGTGACTCACTACCAACCGACTGTGTGAATCACTTGTTATTCACTGTTACAGCTCACCTTAGCATGTTTTGAACCTGCTCACCCCTAGGAACCATCTCGTGAGGTAGTCTAAAGATAGGGAGTGGAGACATAGGTCAGGCTGGGCACTTTCCATATATTCCATTATAATTATACTCTATTATTGCCTATGTGAGTATTCTTACCCAATCCATGTTACCAAACCTAACGGGACAAGTGCGTGGTAGAGGGTGCATGGGTTAGTGTGTGGTAGAGGGTGCGTGGGTTAGTGCATGGTAGAGGGTGCGTGGGTTAGTGCGTGGTAATGGGTGGGTGGGTTAGTGCGTGGTAGAGGGTGGGTGGGTTAGGGTGTATGTATGCGTGGTCACTGTTTACATGGTGCCCATTGTTCATGTATGTGTGTGCATACCCACAATCACGTGCGCTCACACACCCTTGTGTGTGTGTACTGTGTGGCGAAACGTTTCCTCAATAAAGATACCCAAGTGTTGCACATGTGTCTAATTTATCAACTTGTCGGTTCTCTGAACCATTCATCTACACTCCTGTCTGACACAGCAACATCTTGGGATCTTAATACAGGGAATTCTTCACTTGCCTAACCCTTGGGCATGACCTACTGCCACAATGGGCAAATGTGTTACTACGGGGGCGTTAATCCCCGGAATGTCTTCCAGGTAGACCACCCCACCTGACACTGTCACTGTCTTGTATCACTGTCCATCCACACCTGTCACTGTCCACCATCCCACCTGACTCTGTCACTATACACCACCCCACCTTACACTGTCAGTGTCTTGTGTCACTGTCCATCACCCCCACCTGACACTGTCCACCACCCTCACCTGACACTGTCACTGTCCACCCCACCTGACACTGCCACTTTCTTGTGTCACTGTCCACGTGACATTAAACCATATTACTGACTGCTACTGGTTCCTGGTATTGAAACTACTACTGGTTCCTGGTCCTGACACTACTACTGGTTCCTGGTACTGACACTACTACTGGTTCCTGGTACTGACACTACCACCACCAGCCTCGCTACCATCACAACCACCAACCTCACCACCACCACAACCACCAGCCTCACCACCATCATTAGCACTACCACCAGCCTCACCACCACCACCGTTACTACCCCTACCAGTCTCACCACCACTACCACCACCAGCCTCACCACCACCACCAGCCTCACCACCACCACCACTACTACCACCACCACCACTACCACCACCAGCCTCATCACCATCAATACCAGTCTCACTGCCACCACTACCACCACCAGCGTCACCATTACCACTACTACCTCCACCAGTCTCACCACCGCCATTACTACCCCCCACCACCATCACTACCATCACCATCACCACCATCATCACCACCACTATCACCACCATCACCACAACCACTATCACCAACAACAATAACAACCCTGGGCCTCCAGGAGGCCTCACAGATTAGTTCATTCTTACCTGCGAGCGCCTCAACCTTTCCCCCAACCTCTCTCTCTCCCTCCCTTCTACTCCCACTCCTCTCCCTCTCATTCCTTCCTTCCCTCCCTTTTACCCCCTCTCTTCTTCCCTCCCTTCGCTCCCTCTCACTACTTTAGAAGGCCTGGTCACAGACCGGGCCGCGGGGGCGTTGACCCCCGGAGCTCTCTCTAGGGAAACTCCAGGTAAACTTCCTAACGGCCCTGTGTGTCCCCCCCCTCCGCCCCTCCGCCCTGGCAAGGAGCAGGGGGTGGGGTCTGATATGGGTGGTCATGTGGGTGTTAGGGGGTGGGAGATGTCACAACATCAGGATATAACATGCAGCGTGACCTATCAGTGAGAGGCGCTACCGGGTGTATACCTTCACGTGTGTGACTAACGGTATATAAATAACAAGAAAGGCATAATACCGTGACTGGAACGATACACAAAAAAACCCGCACATAAAAGAGAGAAGCTTACGACGACGTTTCGGTCCGACTTTGACCAGTGTGACTTTGTCAATGGTCCAAGTCGGACCAAAACGTCGTCGTAAGCTTCTCTCTTTTATGTGTGGGTTTTTTGTGTAACGGTATATAAGTCCGTGTGTGTCACGTAATATACCTCCAGGTGTCACGATATATACTCCACATGTCAGTATTTATGTCCACATGTCACTGTATATACTTGCATGTGTGTGTCACTGTTTATTCGTTCATTTGTCAAGCCACTGTTCAGCTGCCTCCCAGCATACATAAGGGGGATTACCAATAGACTCCTGGCTGTCTTCAAGAAGGCACTGGGCAGGTACCTAAAGTCAGTACCTGACTAACCGGGCTGTGGTTCGTACGTCACTTTGCGTGGGACCAGCAGTAACAGCCTGGTTGATCAGACCCTGATCCACCATGAGGCCTAGTCTCAGACCGAGCCGAGGGGCGTTGACCCCCGAAACCCTCTCCATGTAAACTCCAGGTAAACCTACGTCTGCTGCACCTCTCCTGTCTACGGTATATAAGCTTCTTCGCACATATGCTGTATTCTTTTCAAGATTGATGGACTGACCACATCGACTCAAGGCTGAGGGACTGATTACCTCAAACTACTCCTGTTCTTCCCCGTTCTCCTTCATATGTACTAATGAAGCCACTGTGTGGCGAAACGTTTCCTTAATAAAGATACCCAAGTGTTGCACATGTGTCTAATTTATCAACTTGTCGGTTCTCTGAACCATTCAACTAGTAGATTTGTACTTTACTATCTGTCTTGGGGTCACACCTTATCACTTATGATGTCTGGCAGCGATGTCTGGCCGCGTGAGTCTTGAGTTTCGACTCAGATGTCACCAAGACAACCTCTTTGCTCATTCTAGCTTGTTATTATCTAATACACTGTTATTATCTAGGGTAATATACCCACTCATGACGTGTGCAATATACTGCAAGCGTCCCGCTGCTTCGCCTCCAGCCTTACAGAGAGATGACTAACACTAGAACATAAGTAGCATAAGTGGGTGTGAGTTAGACCTGATAGCTTGTGCTACCAGGTCGGTTGCCGTGTTCCTCCCTTAAGTCAATGTGACCTGACCTGACTAGGTTGGGTGCATTGGCTTAAGCCGGTAGGAGACTTGGACCTGCCTCGCATGGGCCAGTAGGCCTTCTGCAGTGTTCCTTCGTTCTTATGTTCTTATGTTCATGATGTGTGTGCATGCGTGTGTGTGTGTGTACTTACCTAATTGCACTCACTTAATTGTGGTTGCAGGGGTCTAGACTCAGCTCCTGGCTCCGATTCTTCACTGATCGCTACTAGGTCCTCTCTCTCTCTCTCTCTCTGTGCTTCCTGAGCTTTGTCATACCTCGTCTTAAAGTTATGTATGGTTCCTGCCTCCACTACATCACTTGCTAGGCTATTCCACTTACTAACGACTCTGTGACTGAAGAAGTGCTTCCTAACATCCCTGTGACTCGTCTGAGTCTTCAGCTTCCAATTCTGACCCCATGTTTCTGTGTCCCCTCTCTGGAACATCCGGTCTCTGTCCACCTTGTCTATTCCACACAGTATTTTGTATGTTGTTATCATGTCTCCCCTGACCCTCCTGTCCTCCAGTGTCGTCAGTCCGATTTCCCTCAACCTTTCTTTGTAGGACATTCCCCTGAGCTCCGGAACTAGCCTTGTTGCAAACCTTCGTACTTTCCCTAATTTCTTGACGTGCTTGACCAGGTGTGGGTTCCAAACTGGTGATGCATACTCTAGTATGGGCCTGACGTACACAGTGTACAGTGTCTTGAGCGATTCCTTACTAAGGTATCGGAACGCTATTCTCATGTTTGCCAGGCGCCCATATGCTGCAGCAGTTATCTGGTTGATGTGTGATTCCGGAAATGTGCTCGGTGTTATGGTCACTCCAAGGTCTTTCTCCTTGAGTGAGGTTTGCAGCCTTTGTCCACCTAGCCTATACTCTGTCTGCAGTCTTCTTTGCCCTTCCTCAATCTTCAGGACTTTGCATTTGGCAGGGTTGAATTCGAGATGCTAGTTGCTGGACCACGTGTCCACCCTGTCCAGGTCTCTTTGTAGTTCTGCCTGATCCTTATCCGATTTAATCCTTCTCATTAATTTCACATCATCTGCAAACAGGGACACTTCAGAGTCTATCCCTTCCATCATGTCATTCACATATATCAAAAATAGCACTGGTCCTAGGACTGATCCCTGTGGAACCCCGCTCGTCACAGGCGCCCACTGTGATACCTCAACACATACCATGACTTATTGTTGCCTCCCTGTCAGGTATTCTCTGATCCATTGCAGTGCCCTTCCTGTTATACGCGCCTGATCCTCCAGCTTCTGCACTAATCTCTTGTGAGGAACTGTGTCGAAGGCCTTCTTGCAGTCCAAGAAGATGAAATCAACCCACCCCTCTCTCTCGTGTCTTACTTCTGTTACCTTGTCATAAAACTCCAGAAGGTTTTTGTCACAGGATTTCCCTTCCATGAATCCGTGCTGTTGTCGTTTATGATCTTGTTCCGTTCCAGGTGCTCTGCCACTCTCCTCCTGATAATTTTCTCCATGACTTTGCATACTATACTCGTCAAAGACACTGATTTAGTGTCTCGTTTCTGTCTCCTTTCTTAAAAATGGGGACTACATTTACCGTCTTCCATACCTCAGGTAGCTGCCCAGTTTCAATGGATGTACTGAATATTGTGGTTAGTGGCATGCACAGCGTCTCTGCCCCTTCTCTAAGGACCCACGGGGAGATGTTGACCGGACCCCTCGCCTTTGAGGTATCGAGGTCACTTAGCAGCTTCTGCACCTCCTCCATCGTTGTTTGTATGTCATCCAGCACCTGGTGGTATATTCCCTGTTGGTGTTCCCCTCTGTGTTGTCTTCTCAGAGCCCTTCCTGTCTCTACTGTAAATACTTCCTTAACTCTCATGTTGAGCTCCCCACATACCTCGTGATCGTTTCTTGTGAGTCCCCCACCTTCTTTCCCCAGCCTGATCACCTGGTCTTTGACTGTTGTCTTCCTCCTAATCTGTCTGTACAGTAGTTACGGGTCAGACTTGACTTTTGATGCTATGTTATTTTCAAACTGTCGCTGGGCCTCCCTCCTTACCTCTGCATACTCACTCCTGGCTATTCGACTAATCTCCTTATTTTCCTGTGTTCTTCGCCTTCTGTACTTTTTCCATTATCTATTGCACTTAGTTTTTGCCTCTTTACACCGTCGGGTAAACCAGGGGCTCGTTCTGGTTTTCCCATTGTTTCTGTTGCCCATGGGAACGATCCTTTCGTCTGTCTCCTTGCATTTTGTTACGTATTCCATCATTTCGTTTACTGGATGTGTGTGTGTGTGTGTGTGTGTGTGTGTGTGTGTGTGTGTGTGTGTGTGTGTGTGTGTGTGTGTGTGTACTCACCTAGTTGTACTCACCTAGTTGAGGTTGCAGGGGTCGAGTCCGAGCTCCTGGCCCCGCCTCTTCACTGATCGCTACTGTGTGTGTGTGTGTGTGTGTGTGTGTGTGTGTGTGTGTGTGTGTGTGCGTGTGTGTGTGTGTGCGTGTGTGTGTGTATAGGCATTGCAGTCAGCATCGAGTTGTGTGTGTAGGCATTGTAGTCAGCGTCCAGTAGTGTGTGTAGGCATTATCAGTGTCCATTATTATGTAGATATTGTAGTTAGCGTCCAGTAGTGTATAGATGTAGTAGTCAGTGTCTAGTAGTGTGTATAGGAGTTATGGCAAGCAACCAGTAGAGAATGTATTGATATTAATACTAGGATCCAATAACTCAGTTTGATTAGTTGGTAATGTAGCCAGCATCAAGAAGAATTGTTTGTGTAGAAGCTAGTGCTAACATCCCACACTAGATTTATTAGCAAGCATTATGTGATGGTGTTTTGGTAGGTTTTGTATCCAGCATCTACAAGCACACTGTGTACTGGGTGTTGTACTACCATCCACTTGCACTGTTTGTATAGTAGAAATTTCAGGTATAATAGGAGCTGCAGCGTTGTTTGTGTAGTGGTAACAGCTAGCTTTCAGTAACACGTAGCACCCAGAATGACCAAAGATTACCAACAGTGAAACCTACAAATCGAAAATAATAGAGATCAAAGGAAGACTGCACACAAACCGAAAGCAACACCCCGCTGCCAGCCGAACAACGTAACCCTAAGCTTTGTATACTACAACTTCTTAACTACAACAATTCCTGTAGTATTATGAGGCGCAATCTAAGAGGAAACAGCACCAAGGCCAGCAAGAAAACACCGAAAAATCAACTATTCAACAAGTGTAGCCAGGAGGACGCCGGCCCAGCAACCACCCCACTCACCACCACTCAAGGCCACACCACAACAATAACAACAAACATGGCTGCCACCAGCCCATCCTCCCCTCTCTTCCCCGGATTCAACCTACCAAGTAGTCTCTCAGGTATGACCAACGATCCAGATACCCTAAAGACATGCATCTCCAACTTAGCTATTGAAAATATGAATCTTCGAGAGACGCTAACAAAACAAGACACCAGGATGACACAACTCGAGAACAAAATCCACAGTCTTGAACAAAAGTTAACAACACCAGGAATGACTAACTGTGACAAGACCATCCAGTCATAGATAGCCATACCCAACAAATAATATCCCTTAATACAAAGGTTGAAGAAGCAGTAAAAGAATGGAAGAACAACTTAGATAACCAGTTCAGCGACTACTTTGCTCTCCAAGAAGATAAAACTGAACAAGATAAACTATCGGACGCAGTAATAGTTAACAGTCCACTTTTTCCCAGTGATATGAACCAAACAAACAGTAAAGAAATTACTCTGCAGATCATAAAGGACCAAACAAGTGTTATTGTACCAGAGTCTGAAATAAAAGAAGCCAGGTTACTAGGATCCCATGGTAGAAAAAGTGTTATGCTTAGATTCCACTCACATGACAGGAAAAAAGACTTAATTATTGCATCTATTAAAGTAAAGAAAGAGGTATACATAAACGAGTGTCTTACCAAAAAACGTCAGAACCTCCTGTATAGAGAAGAGAATAACGACACAATACACCAATGCTTCACACGGGATGGGAAAATTCTTGTTAGGAAAACAAATGTAGATCAACTGTACACAATCACGAACGAGAATGATCTATCACGATTTCTCAGGGATACTAATCTTACAGAGAATAAATAACAAAAAGGCACAATACCGTGACTGGAACGATACACAAATAACCCGCACATAAAAGACAGAAGCTTACGACGACGTTTCGGTCCGACTTGGACCATTGACAAAGTGACTTTGTTATTTGTGTACTTACAGAGAATAACTAAACAATGTCCAACTTAAAAGCCTACGTAGTGAAGTGTATGTTTTGCTCCATTATTGTTCAAATTTCATTGTGCAATCTCTTAATAATTAAATAATCAACTACCTCATTTTGTGATTTTACTAGTAAGCATAAGTCACCTTATGTGATTTTGTTATTTACTATTGTTCGCTTAAACATTAGCTGAATTGATACTTTCTCTGTCCATATTACTACCTCATATTTTTTTAAATACTATCAATTGATATTACTTACTAAAATTAATAATTATCATTTTTACTAAAATTTCAATTTACTCTTAACATTTTTGACATTTAATAACCATTACTTGTCTAATTACCTTTACCTGTTTTAATACCACATTTACTATCTTAGATTACTCTTAATTACCTTGTACTGCCATATAACCAAGTATAACTACCAGTGCAATATTGAATGAAATAAACATTACTTTTTCACTTTTTTGTAATCATTATTACTTACTAAAATTTTATTAAACACCTTATTTACTACCAGTCAATTTTACTTTTGTACATTAAACATTATCTTATACTTCCCATAACATTTTGTTGCCAAATTTTCAAGTTTGCATATTCAACCCCAACCTTTATATTATCCCTTGTACCTGTGTACCTGTGTACCTGGGTACCTGTCTACCTGTCTACCATCTTACTATCATATTATAACCAAGACATTAACATTGTTATTTTTTTACTATTATTCTTTTGGTACTTTAATTGTGAATTTTATTTTGTCAATTTAAATCTAGTTATAATCTTGATCTTGTCAACAACCTATACCAGACTCTAGTGCAATTGCAAGTACCATTTCAAATTGTATTTTTATATTATAATTCCTACCATCTGTCCATTTAACTTTGTTTACCATTACTTAATTTTAGTCCCTTATATATTTTCTCCTTTATTTTAGCTTTATATAACTACCCTAGTTTATATATTCACAATTGTTAAAATAATCAAGGTGCTATTCTCAGGTGCTAAAGTAGAATAAGTTCACAATTTTGCCATTATATTCCAAAGCTCATTTATTTGATTACCACTTTATTGTTTACCACAGCCTATATTAGTCCCTTTTATATTATAATTTTATACTATAATTCTAACTTTAAAAAATTACCTTTATAGTACTACCTACTATCATATTCCCAAGCTCCATTATTTGATCATCACTTTATTTGTATTAGTCCCTTTTATATTGTCTCCTTTATTTTAGCTTAAAAAAAAAACTACCTTAGTTCATTATTTTACATTTGTTAAATAATTCAGGTGCTATTTTTTAGCTTAAGACTATTTACTTTGTTTTATACTTAATTCTAACTATAGATTCACTACAAATCTTATGATTACAAGCATTGATCCTGATACCAACCTCTTATTTAATGACTTAAATGAATCAAACAGTTACTGTAATTACTACACTGCAGAACAATCAAAGGCACTCCTCAGAGCCAACAACAACATAACTATCTTTAACTACAATATCAGATGTTTAAGCAAGCATTACGATGACCTCATAGCATTACTAAATTCCTTACATGCCAATATGTCCATCATTACACTAACTGAAACCTGGCTAAAGCCTGATAGTACAGATGTCTATGCCATTCCTGGTTACACAGCCATACACAACTGTAGGCCAGACCAACAAGGGGGTGGCACAGCCATATACTACTCAGACCAACTAGAATGTATCACTAATACTTGCACAAGGGATGAACATGGGGAATATATAATAGCTAAATTCAAATCCAAATACCTACAAAAACCTCTCACATTGATTAACATCTACAGAGTTCCACAGTCAAACATTAGCCAATTTAGTCAAAACAAAGATCACTTACTACTCTCAGGTGACTTCAATATAAATCTCCTGCAAGACCAGGACCCACACGTTACTGAATTCACAAACACAATGAGTAACTGTATGTTGCTACCAACAGTAACAAAACCTACAAGAGTTACAGAGACTAGTGTTTCCCTACTTGACCACATCTGGACCAACACCATATCCCCTTTAAAATCAGGCATAATTACAGATAATACCACAGACCACTACCCTACTTTCCTAATAACAACTCCTGGTAAACTACCCCAAGACACTACTAAAGTCACCTTCAGACTTCACAATGAGGCAGCCATTAATAACTTCACAACAGCAGTAGCAAACATTGACTGGCACACTGAGCTAGAAATCTATACAGATATTGACGAATGTATTAATAATTTTCTAAAAAAGACCCAATACCTCTATAACAAGCACTGCCCTAAAAAAAACTAAACAGATGACAGCTAAGAGACTGAACAGTCCCTGGCTAACACCCAGCATTCTCAAATCCATAAATACAAAACACCAATATGAAAAACAGTACAGTATGGGTCACATAACCAGAGACCAAACAAAACGTTACTCGTCAATCCTAACCAGCCTGATAAGAAGGGCAAAAAAATTGTATTATGAGAACAGATTATCCAACTTACGAGGTGATATAAAAAAGACCTGGAAAACCCTATCAGAAATTCTGGGAACAAAAAAGATATCACGAAATAGCGAAATAAAATTAGCAAAATCAGATGAACCCCAACTCCCACCAACAGAAACAGCAAACAGACTCAATGATTTCTTCTCCACTATAGGACAAAACCTTGCCAATAAAATCCCAAGCTCAGATACCCCCCCAAATGACTACCTCACCGGCAACTACCCGAACACACTGTTCCTAGCTCCGACTAACCCATACGAAGTCTCCCTTATTATCAACGCACTAAAAAACAAGGCAGGAGATTTAAATACCTTACCACCCTTTATATACAAAAAACTGCCACAAGTGCTATCACCAATCATTGCAACACTCTTTAACAAATCCATAGAATCCTCCACCTTCCCTACAGTACTCAAAATAGCAAGGGTCACCCCGATCCACAAAGGAGGAGACCAAACAGAGTTGAATAACTATAGGCCAATATCCAACTCACACCCTCTCTCAAAAATCTTCGAAAAATTAATTCATAAACGAATCTACTCCTACCTTATCTCCCAAAACATACTCAACCCCTGCCAATTTGGATTCAGGCCTAATAAAAATACTAATGTTGCTATTATACACATGCTAGAACATATATACACTGCAATAGAGAAAAAAGAAGTCCCACTGGGGATCTTCATTGACTTACGTAAAGCTTTTGATACAGTTGACCATGACTTGCTCCACGTAAAATTGTCACACTATGGTATAAGAGGGCACTCACTCAACTACCTCAAGTCATACCTCAGCAACAGAAGCCAATATGTGTACGCAAATGGGGCAAACTCTTCTGCGCAACCAATTACAGTTGGTGTCCCACAGGGAAGTGTCCTTGGCCCTCTTCTCTTTCTCCTATACATAAATGACCTTCCAAATGCTTCGCAACTACTCAAACCCACACTATTTGCAGATGACACTACATACGTCTTCTCTCACCCGAGCCCAGTCACGCTAGCCAATACTGTAAATACCGAATTACAGAAAATATCTACATGGATGAGGACTAACAAACTTACACTAAACATTGACAAAACCTATTTCATTCAGTTTGGTAACAGAGCTACAGATGTCCCTCTTAACATAATGATAAACGGATCACCTATCACAAAGCTAACAGAGGGAAAATTCTTAGGAATCCACCTTGATAATAGACTCAAATTTCATACACATATACAACAAATTTCTAAGAAAATTTCCAAGACTGTAGGCATACTATCGAAGATACGGTACTATGTTCCACAGTCAGCCCTCCTGGCCCTATATCACTCTCTTATTTACCCCTATCTCACCTATGGAATTTGTGCATGGGGCTCAACAACAATTAACCATCTCAGACCACTAATTACCCAACAAAAGGCTGCAGTTAGAATGATAACAAATTCTCACTACAGGCAGCACACTCCACCAATATTCAATACACTAAACCTACTCAGCATACAAAACATCCATACTTATTACTGCACCTATTACATACATAGAACACTTAACTCTGATATTAACCCTCCCCTCAAACATCTTGCCAACCTCAACAGAACACATGACCATAACAAAAGGCACAGATCACTCTTTGATGTTCCTCGTGTCCATCTCACACTATGCAAAAACTCAATGCACATAAAAGGCCCTAAAATCTGGAATTCATTACCTGTAAATATAAAAGAAACACTACCTGTTTATAAATTCAAGTCTCTTCTCAAAGATCACTTGCTCACCCAAAACCAAATAAATACTGAATAACTGAACCTTATAAATTGTATATCTTAAATGTTTCTCACAATTATATCACATAAATGTTAAACCTAAAACCCAATCTAACTTTATTATTTTTTAAATACACTACCTAACAGAATACTCCATACGACTGAATGTACAACAATGCATGCAACCATATGACCTGTCTTTGTAATACTCATTTGTGCTTTATAGTTATCTGTTTACAATAATGTACTATCACTGATTTCATCATTGCTTAGTTAATTTTAAGCCAGCCCGAAATGTTATGCATAGTATAAGTGGCTTTGGCATGCTGCTCTTATCTGTATTTTTTTGTACCTCTGTATGTATGCTCAAATTGTTAATAAATAAATAAATAAAAAAAAAATGGGTGTTGCAACCAGCGTCACTGTGCCCCTCAGGTAAGCTCTGCGCTAATGTTCACTGTGTCGCTGAATAAGAGGAAACACTACAGGAGGGGGCAACGAGATGGGCCAGTTGCAGGTGGGTGGTGGGCGAGTTCGTGGATAATACGTTAGTTGGCAACGGTAGTGCCGGCACAGGGCCACGGTAGTGCCAACACAAGGGCCGTCTGAGAGTGGCGGACGCGAGGCAGGCCAGTATGACATGGGCTACGAAGGGGTGCGGGTTGTGACTCTTGCTTCTATGATCTGGTGTGTGTCTGGTAGTTTATCACTGAGATGAGGACAATGCAGATCTCGTGGATCATTCCCTGGTGGATGCTGCTCTCAGGATGGACGGTGAGTACCCTGGGGAGGGTTGACACTCCACCTGGATGATACACATGGGGGAGGACAAATTCTTTGCTTATTCAAGCAAAAATTGGATGCTTCATCAGTGTGATTGTACCACATTCCCTATGACAGCTACATAGCGGAAACGAAAACAAAGGCAAAACCATGTTTTTCTGTCATATTCCAACCCTGTCATCTTCCATCACAGAAAGTTGAAATCTTAGTCAGTTTGAGTTGACTTCAACAGAGCAATGAGTACATCGTCAAGTATTCTATTAAGCGGATAGAAAGACGTACGACAGGGAAGGAGGAGGACAGGAGGAAAAAGAACTTCTCCCTGTCAGAGCTGCAGGCAGAGAGATTATTCAAGGTCAACGAGGCTCCCCACAACTGCTCGTAACGTGAAGCTATTTTCATTCAGCATTTTTTTCCCCTCACATCACTCCCTTACCCCCTATCCTTTCCCCCCACCCCCCTAAACTCCTCCTCCTGCCCTCGTCACCATTCATGGGGTGACACTGACGTAGTTCATGGGCTCTTCATCCATTTCTCAGATCGCATCTCTTATCTCTTATTCTCCAGAAGCTGTAATAATAATAATAATAATAATAATAATAATAATAATAATAATAATAATAATAATAAAGTAATTATCTCTCTCTATATACATTATTATTATTAACACATCTTCCGTTTCCCACCAAGGCAGGGTGCCCGAAAAAGAAAAACTTTCGCCATCATTCACTCCATCACTGTCTTGCCAGAGGCACACTTACACTACAGTTATAAAACTGCAACATTAACACCCCTCCTTCAGAGTGTAGACACTGTAGTTCCATCTCCAGGACTCAAGTCCGACCTGCCGGTTTCTTTGAATCCCTTCATAAATGATACCTTGCTTACACTCCAACAGCACGTCAAGTCCTAAAAAACAATTTGTCTCCATTCCCTCCTATCTAACACGATAATGCATGCTTGCTGGAAGTCCAAGCTCCTAGCACACAAAACTTCCTTTACCCCCCCATGCCTCCAACCTTTCCTAGGCCGACCTCTACCCTGCCTTCAGTTCAATAAAGATTTATACACTCTCTACATGACTGAACCACCTCAACAACCCCTCCTCAGCCCTCTGGATAATAGTTTTAGTAATCCCGCACCTCCTCCTATTTTCCAAACAATGAATTCTCTGCATTATATTCGCACCACACATTGCCCTCAGACACGACATCTCCACTGCCTCCAGCCTTCTCCTTGTTGCAACATTCGCCACCCATACTTCACACCCATATAAGAGCGTTGTTATAACTAAACTCTCACACATTCCCTTCTTTGCTTCCAAGGAAAAAGTTCTTTGTCTCCACAAACTCCTCAGTGCTCCACTCACCTTTTTTCTCTCATCAATTCTATGATTCACCTCATCTTTCATAGACCCATCCGCTGACACGTCCACTCTTAAAAATCTGAATACATTCACCTCCTCCATACTCTCTCCGTACATTCTGATATCCAGTTTTACGTTATCTATTTTTTTTGTTATCCTCATCACCTTACTCTTCCCTATATTCACTTTTAATTTTTTTTGTTATGTATACACACACACACACACACACACACACACACACACACACACACACACAACACACATATATACATATATATATATATATATATATATATATATATATATATATATATATATATATATATATATATATATATATATATATATATATATCATGCTGAATAGGTAAAACTTGTGAGTTTGGCTTAAAGAGCAACGATCTTCTTAATATAATAATAATAATAATAATAATAATAATAATAATAATAATAATAATAATAATAATAATAATAATAATAATAATCATATATTTGTTTACTACAAGTACATGTACAAGGTATACAGTCCTAGCTGACATCAGTGACATACTACTATATAGTAAGCCCCTTCTTATGCTGAGCATTTCGGGAAAATTAGGTCAGTTTTGTCTCAGGATGCGACCCACACCAGTCCACTAACACCTAGGTACCCATTTTTACTGATGGATGAGCAGGGACAGCAGAAGTAAGGAAACACGTCCCTAAAGTTTTCCAGCCATACCGGAGGAGATTCGAGCTCCGGACCTCAGTGTGTGAGCTGAGTACGCTAGCGACCGCTTGCCGAATAGGGAAAGCGAAAATTTTCGTAAGTAATAATTTCGCAAAAATTATTCTGAACCTAAGGAAAAAATATATTTCATTGCGATATAATTAAATTATGGTAAACTTATCTAAAACATAATTAGTTGGATTAGGCTAAATTAAATTGCGCTTTTATAATAACGTTAGATAAGTTTTCTAAGGTTCTTTTGGTACGAAATTATTAATTTTTGCATTAACATAAAAAAAAATATATCTAAAAATGTAAAAGAGAAAATTTTAGAAAGGATTTAATTTTAAATGAGTTCTTGCTAAGTGACCAGTTTTACCTATTCTGAACGACATATGTAATAATAATAATAATAATAATAATAATAATAATAATAATAATAATAATAATAACCATAATAATAATAATAATAATAATAATAATAATAATAATAATAATAATAATAATAATAATAATAATAATAATAATAATAATAATAATAATGCTAATAATAAAAATAAAAATAATAACATCAATAACAATTGTCATCATCATCATTTCTTTTTGCTAGAAATTAACACAGATTCTTCTAAATCTATTGTAACAGTGTGTAGTGTGTAGTGTGTACACTGGTGGTGTGTAGTGTGTAGTGTGTACACTGGTGGTGTGTAGTGTGTAGTGTGTACACTGGTGGTGTGTAGTGTGTAGTGTGTAGTGTGTACACTGGTGGTGTGTAGTGTGTAGTGTGTACACTGGTGGCGTGTTAGTGTGTAGTGTGTAGTGTGTAGTGTGTAATGTGTAGTGTGTAATGTGTAGTGTGTAGTGTGTAGTGTGTAGTGTGTAGTGTGTAGTGTGTAGTGTGTAATGTGTAGTGTGTAGTGTGTAGTGTGTAGTGTGTAGTGTGTAGTGTGTAATGTGTAGTGTGTAGTGTGTAGTGTGTAATGTGTAGTGTGTAGTGTGTAGTGTGTAATGTGTAGTGTGTAGTGTGTAGTGTGTAGTTTGTAGTGTGTAATGTGTAGTGTGTAGTGTGTAATGTGTAGTGTGTAATGTGTAGTGTGAAGTGTGTAGTGTGTAGTGTGTACACTGGTGGCGTGTTAGTGTGTAGTGTGTAGTGTGTACACTGGTGGCGTGTTAGTGTGTAGTGTGTAGTGTGTACACTGGTGGTGTGTAGTGTGTAGTGTGTACACTGGTGGCGTGTTAGTGTGTAGTGTGTAGTGTGTAGTGTGTAATGTGTAGTGTGTAATGTGTAGTGTGTAGTGTGTAGTGTGTAGTGTGTAGTGTGTAGTGTGTAGTGTGTAGTGTGTAGTGTGTAGTGTGTAGTGTGTAGTGTGTAGTGTGTAATGTGTAGTGTGTAGTGTGTAGTGTGTAATGTGTAGTGTGTAGTGTGTAGTGTGTAGTGTGTAGTGTGTAGTGTGTAGTGTGTAATGTGTAGTGTGTAGTGTGTAATGTGTAGTGTGTAGTGTGTAGTGTGTAGTGTGTAGTGTGTAATGTGTAGTGTGTAGTGTGTAGTGTGTAATGTGTAGTGTGTAGTGTGTAGTGTGTAGTGTGTAGTGTGTAGTGTGTAGTGTGTAATGTGTAGTGTGTAGTGTGTAGTGTGTAATGTGTAGTGTGTAGTGTGTAGTGTGTAGTGTGTAGTGTGTAGTGTGTAATGTGTAGTGTGTAGTGTGTAGTGTGTAGTGTGTAGTGTGTAGTGTGTAGTGTGTAATGTGTAGTGTGTAGTGTGTAGTGTGTAGTGTGTAGTGTGTAGTGTGTAATGTGTAGTGTGTAGTGTGTAGTGTGTAATGTGTAGTGTGTAGTGTGTAGTGTGTAATGTGTAGTGTGTAGTGTGTAGTGTGTAGTTTGTAGTGTGTAATGTGTAGTGTGTAGTGTGTAATGTGTAGTGTGTAATGTGTAGTGTGAAGTGTGTAGTGTGTAGTGTGTAGTGTGTACACTGGTGGCGTGTTAGTGTGTAGTGTGTAGTGTGTAGTGTGTAATGTGTAGAGTGTAGTGTGTAGTGTGTAGTGTGTAATGCGTAGTGTGTAGTGTGTAGTGTGTAGTGTGTAGTGTGTAGTGTGTAGTGTGTAGTGTGTAATGTGTAGTGTGTAGTGTGTAATGTGTAGTGTGTAGTGTGTAGTGTGTAATGTGTAGTGTGTAATGTGTAGTGTGTAGTGTGTAGTGTGTAGTGTGTAGTGTGTAGTGTGTAGTGTGTAGTGTGTAGTGTGTAATGTGTAGTGTGTAGTGTGTAGTGTGTAATGTGTAGTGTGTAATGTGTAGTGTGTAATGTGTAGTGTGTAGTGTGTAGTGTGTACACTGGTGGCGTGTTAGTGTGTAGTGTGTAGTGTGTAGTGTGTACACTGGTGGCGTGTTAGTGTGTAGTGTGTAGTGTGTAGTGTGTAGTGTGTAGTGTGTAGTGTGTAATGTGTAGTGTGTAGTGTGTAATGTGTAGTGTGTAGTGTGTAGTGTGTAGTGTGTAGTGTGTAGTGTATAATGTGTAGTGTGTAATGTGTAGTGTGTAGTGTGTAGTGTGTAGTGTATAATGTGTAGTGTGTAGTGTGTAATGTGTAGTGTGTAATGTGTAGTGTGTAGTGTGTAATGTGTAGCGTGTAATGTGTAGTGTGTAGTGTGTAATGTGTAGTGTGTAATGTGTAGTGTGTAGTGTGTAATGTGTAGTGTGTAGTGTGTAGTGTGTAGTGTGTAGTGTGTAGTGTGTAGTGTGTAGTGTGTAGTGTGTAATGTGTAGTGTGTAGTGTGTAGTGTGTAGTGTGTTGTGTGTAGTGTATAATGTGTAGTGTGTAGTGTGTAATGTGTAGTGTGTAATGTGTAGTGTGTAGTGTGTAGTGTATAATGTGTAGTGTGTAGTGTGTAGTGTGTAGTGTGTAGTGTGTAGTGTATAATGTGTAGTGTGTAGTGTGTAATGTGTAGTGTGTAATGTGTAGTGTGTAATGTGTAGTGTGTAGTGTGTAGTGTGTAGTGTATAATGTGTAGTGTGTAGTGTGTAATGTGTAGTGTGTAGTGTATAATGTGTAGTGTGTAGTGTGTAGTGTGTAGTGTGTAGTGTATAATGTGTAGTGTGTAGTGTGTAATGTGTAGTGTGTAATGTGTAGTGTGTAGTGTGTAGTGTATAATGTGTAGTGTGTAGTGTGTAGTGTGTAGTGTATAATGTGTAGTGTGTAGTGTGTAGTGTGTAGTGTATAATGTGTAGTGTGTAATGTGTAGTGTGTAGTGTGTAGTGTATAATGTGTAGTGTGTAGTGTGTAGTGTGTAGTGTGTAGTGTGTAGTGTATAATGTGTAGTGTGTAGTGTGTAGTGTGTAGTGTATAATGTGTAGTGTGTAGTGTGTAATGTGTAGTGTGTAATGTGTAGTGTGTAGTGTGTAATGTGTAGTGTGTAATGTGTAGTGTGTAATGTGTAGTGTGTAGTGTGTACACTGGTGGCGTGTTAGTGTGTAGTGTGTAGTGTGTAGTGTGTACACTGGTGGCGTGTTAGTGTGTAGTGTGTAGTGTGTACACTGGTGGCGTGTTAGTGTGTAGTGTGCAGTGTGTAGTGTGTACACTGGTGGCGTGTTAGTGTGTAGTGTGTAGTGTGTACACTGGTGGCGTGTTAGTGTGTAGTGTGTACACTGGTGGCGTGTTAGTGTGTAGTGTGTAGTGTGTACACTGGTGGTGTGTAGTGTGTAGTGTGTACACTGGTGGCGTGTTAGTGTGTAGTGTGTACACTGGTGGCGTGTTAGTGTGTAGTGTGTAGTGTGTAGTGTGTACACTGGTGGCGTGTTAGTGTGTAGTGTGTAGTGTGTACACTGGTGGCGTGTTAGTGTGTACACTGGTGGCGTGTTAGTGTGTAGTGTGTACACTGGTGGCGTGTTAGTGTGTAGTGTGTAGTGTGTACACTGGTGGCGTGTTAGTGTGTAGTGTGTACACTGGTGGCGTGTTAGTGTGTAGTGTGTAGTGTGTACACTGGTGGCGTGTTAGTGTGTAGTGTGAAGTGTGTAGTGTGTAGTGTGTACACTGGTGGCGTGTTAGTGTGTAGTGTGTACACTGGCGGCGTGTTAGTGTGTAGTGTGTACACTGGTGGCGTGTTAGTGTGTAGTGTGTAGTGTGTACACTGGTGGCGTGTTAGTGTGTAGTATGTAGTGTGTACACTGGTGGCGTGTTAGTGTGTAGTGTGTACACTGGTGGCGTGTTAGTGTGTAGTGTGTAGTGTGTAGTGTGTAGTGTGTAGTGTGTAGTGTGTAGTGTGTAGTGTGTACACAGGTGGCGTGTTAGTGTGTAGTGTGTAGTGTGTACACTGGTGGCGTGTTAGTGTGTAGTGTGTAGTGTGTACACTGGTGGCGTGTTAGTGTGTAGTGTTAGTGTGTACACTGGTGGCGTGTTAGTGTGTAGTGTGTACACTGGTGGCGTGTTAGTGTGTAGTGTGTACACTGGTGGCGTGTTAGTGTGTAGTGTGTATTGTGTACACTGGTGGCGTGTTAGTGTGTAGTGTTAGTGTGTAGTGTGTACACTGGAGGCGTGTTAGTGTGTAGTGTGTAGTGTGTAGTGTGTACACTGGTGGCGTGTTAGTGTGTAGTGTGTAGTGTGTAGCGTGTAGTATGTAGTGTGTACACTGGTGGCGTGTTAGTGTGTAGCGTGTAGTGTGTAGTGTGTAGTGTGTACACTGGTGGCGTGTTAGTGTGTAGTGTGTAGTGTGTACACTGGTGGCGTGTTAGTGTGTAGTGTGTAGTGTGTACACTGGTGGCGTGTTAGTGTGTAGTGTGTAGTGTGTAGTGTGTAGTATGTAGCGTGTAGTGTGTAGTGTGTAGTGTGTAGCGTGTAGTGTAGTGTGTAGTGTGTAGTGTGTAGTGTGCAGCGTGTAGTCTGTGGTGTGTAGTGTGTAGTGTTAGTGTGTAGTGTGCACTGTGTACACTGGTGGCGTGTTAGTGTGACGTGTGTACATTGGTGGCGTGTTAGTGTGACGTGTGTACACTGGTGCGTGTTAGTGTGACGTGTGTACACTGGTGGCGTGTTAGTGTGACGTGTGTACACTGGTTGCCTGTTAGTGTGACGTGTGTACACTGGTGGCGTGTTAGTGTGACGTGTGTACACTGGTGGCGTGTTAGTGTGACGTGTGAACACTGGTGGCGTGATAATGTGACGTGTGTACAATGGTGGCGTGTTAGTGTGACGTGTGTACACTGGTGGCGTGTTAGTGTGACGTGTGTACACTGGTGGCGTGTTAGTTTGACGTGTGTACACTGGTGGCGTGTTAGTGTGAAGTGTGTACACTGGTGGCGTGTTAGTGTGACGTGTGTACACTGGTAGCGTGTTAGTGTGACGTGTGTACACTGGTGGCGTGTTAGTGTGACGTGTGTACACTGGTGGCGTGTTAGTGTGACGTGTGTACACTGGTGGCGTGTTAGTTTGACGTGTGTACACTGGTGGCGTGTTAGTGTGACGTGTGTACACTGGTGGCGTGTTAGTGTGACGTGTGTACACTGGTGGTGTGTTAGTGAGACGTGTGTACACTGGTGGCGTGTTAGTGTGACGTGTGTACACTGGTGGCGTGTTAGTGTGACGCGTGTACACTGTTGGCGTGTTAATGTGACGTGTGTACACTGATGGCGTGTTAGTGTGACGTGAGTACACTGGTGGTTTGTTAGTGTGACGTGAGTACACAGGTGGCGTGTTAGTGTGACGTGAGTACACTGGTGGCGTGTTAGTGTGACGTGAGTACACTGGTGGCGTGTTAGTGTGACGTGTGTACACTGTTGGCGTGTTAATGTGACGTGTGTACCTTGATGGCGTGTTAGTGTGACGTGAGTACACTGGTGGCGTGTTAGTGTGACGTGAGTACACTGGTGGCGTGTTAGTGTGACGTGAGTACACTGGTGGCGTGTTAGTGTGACGTGAGTACACTGGTGGCGTGTTAGTGTGACGTGAGTACACTGGTGGTGTGTTAGTGTGACGTGAGTACACTGGTGGCGTGTTAGTGTGACGTGTGTACACTGGTGGCGTGTTAGTGTGACGTGTGTACACTGGTGGCGTGTTAGTGTGACGTGTGTACACTGGTGGCGTGTTAGTGTGACGTGTGTACACTGGTGGCGTGTTAGTGTGACGTGTGTACACTGGTGGCGTGTTAGTGTGACGTGTGTACACTGGTGGTGTGTTAGTGTGACGTGTGTACACTGGTGGCGTGTTAGTGTGACGTGTGTACACTGGTGGCGTGTTAGTGTGACGTGTGTACACTGGTGGCGTGTTAGTGTGACGTATGTACACTGGTGGCGTGTTAGTGTGACGTGTGTACACTGGTGGCGTGTTAGTGTGACGTGTGTACACTGGTGGCGTGTTAGTGTGACGTGTGTACACTGGTGGTGTGTTAGTGTGACTTGTGTACACTGGTGGCGTGTTAGTGTGACGTGTGTGCACTGGTGGCATGTTAGTGTGACGTGTGTACACTGGTGGTGTGTTAGTGTGACGTGTGTACACTGGTTGCGTGTTAGTGTGACGTGTGTACACTGGTGGCGTGTTAGTGTGACATGTGTACACTGGTGGTGTGTTAGTGTGACGTGTGTACACTGGTGGCGTGTTAGTTTGACGTGTGTACACTGGTGGCGTGTTAGTGTGACGTGAGTACACTGGTGGTGTGTTAGTGTGACGTGAGTACACTGGTGGCGTGTTAGTGTGACGTGTGTACACTGGTGGCGTGTTAGTGTGACGTGTGTACACTGGTGGCGTGTTAGTGTGACGTGTGTACACTGGTGGCGTGTTAGTGTGACGTGTGTACACTGGTGGCGTGTTAGTGTGACGTGTGTACACTGGTGGCGTGTTAGTGTGACGTGTGTACACTGGTGGTGTGTTAGTGCGACGTGTGTACACTGGTGGCGTGTTAGTGTGACGTGTGTACACTGGTGGCGTGTTAGTGTGACGTGTGTACACTGGTGGCGTGTTAGTGTGACGTGTGTACACTGGTGGCGTGTTAGTGTGACGTGTGTACACTGGTGGCGTGTTAGTGTGACGTGTGTACACTGGTGGCGTGTTAGTGTGACGTGTGTACACTGGTGGCGTGTTAGTGTGACATGTGTACACTGGTGGTGTGTTAGTGTGACGTGTGTACACTGGTGGCGTGTTAGTTTGACGTGTGTACACTGGTGGCGTGTTAGTGTGACGTGTGTACACTGGTGGCGTGTTAGTGTGACGTGTGTACACTGGTGGTGTGTTAGTGTGACGTGTGTACACTGGTTGCGTGTTAGTGTGACGTGTGTACACTGGTGGCGTGTTAGTGTGACATGTGTACACTGGTGGTGTGTTAGTGTGACGTGTGTACACTGGTGGCGTGTTAGTTTGACGTGTGTACACTGGTGGCGTGTTAGTGTGACGTGTGTACACTGGTGGCGTGTTAGTGTGACGTGTGTACACTGGTGGCGTGTTAGTGTGACGTGTGTACACTGGTGGCGTGTTAGTGTGACGTGTGTTCACTGGTGGCGTGTTAGTGTGACGTGTGTACACTGGTGGCGTGTTAGTGTGATGTGTGTTCACTGGTGGCGTGTTAGTGTGACGTGTGTACACTGGTGGCGTGTTAGTGTGACGTGTGTACACTGGTGGCGTGTTAGTGTGACGTGTGTACACTGGTGGTGTGTTAGTGTGACGTGTGTACACTGGTGGTGTGTTAGTGTGACGTGTGTACACTGGTGGAGTGTTAGTGTGACGTGTGTACACTGGTGGTGTGTTAGTGTGACGTGTGTACACTGGTGGCGTGTTAGTGTGACGTGTGTACACTGGTGGCGTGTTAGTGTGAGGTGTGTACACTGGTGGCGTGTTAGTGTGACGTGTGTACACTGGTGGCGTGTTAGTGTGACGTGTGTACACTGGTGGCGTGTTAGTGTGACGTGTGTACACTGGTGGCGTGTTGGTGTGACGTGTGTACACTGGTGGCGTGTTAGTGTGACGTGTGTACACTGGTGGCGTGTTAGTGTGACGTGTGTACACTGGTGGCGTGTTAGTCTGACGTGTGTACACTGGTGGCGTGTTAGTGTGACGTGTGTACACTGTTGGCGTGTTAGTGTGACGTGTGTACACTGGTGGCGTGTTAGTGTGACGTGTGTACACTGGTGGCGTGTTAGTGTGACGTGTGTACACTGGTGGCGTGTTAGTGTGACCTGTGTACACTGGTGGCGTGTTAGTGTGACGTGTGTACACTGGTGGCGTGTTAGTGTGACGTGTATACACTGGTGGCGTGTTAGTGTGACGTGTGTACACTGGTCACATCTGTGTCTCACTACATTGACCCTTATCATAGAAAACAATTAATGGTGATGCTCTTCTGGTCGCTCTTATTGATTTCCGGAACACAGCAACGTGTGGTGTAGCAGTGTCTGGTGTAGCAGTGTCTGGTGTAGCAGTGTCTGGTGTAGCCGTGTCTGGTGTAGCAGTGTCTGGTGTAGCAGTGTCTGGTGTAGCAGTGTCTGGTGTAGCAGTGTTTGGTGTAGCAGTGTTTGGTGTAGCAGTGTCTGGTGTAGCAGTGTTTGGTGTAGCAGTGTTTGGTGTAGCAGTGTTTGGTGTAGCAGTGTCTGGTGTAGCAGTGTCTGGTGTAGCAGTGTTTTGTGTAGCAGTGTTTGGTGTAGCAGTGTCTGGTGTAGCAGTGTTTGGTGTAGCAGTGTCTGGTGTAGCAGTGTCTGGTGTAGCAGTGTCTGGTGTAGCAGTGTCTGGTGTAGCAGTGTTTGGTGTAGCAGTGTCTGGTGTAGCAGTGTTTGGTGTAGCAGTGTCTGGTGTAGCAGTGTCTGGTGTAGCAGTGTTTGGTGTATCAGTGTTTGGTGTAGCAGTGTCTGGTGTAGCAGTGTTTGGTGTAGCAGTGTCTGGTGTAGCAGTGTCTGGTGTAGCAGTGTGTGGTGTAGCAGTGTGTGGTGTAGCAGTGTCTGGTGTAGCAGTGTTTGGTGTAGCAGTGTCTGGTGTAGCAGTGTTTGGTGTAGCAGTGTCTGGTGTAGCAGTGTCTGGTGTAGCAGTGTTTGATGTAGCAGTGTCTGGTGTAGCAGTGTTTGGTGTAGCAGTGTTTGGTGTAGCAGTGTCTGGTGTAGCAGTGTCTGGTGTAGCAGTGTTTGGTGTAGCAGTGTCTGGTGTAGCAGTGTTTGGTGTAGCAGTGTCTGGTGTAGCAGTGTTTGGTGTAGCAGTGTCTGGTGTAGCAGTGTTTGGTGTAGCAGTGTCTGGTGTAGCAGTGTCTGGTGTAGCAGTGTTTGGTGTAGCAGTGTCTGGTGTAGCAGTGTCTGGTGTAGCAGTGTTTGGTGTAGCAGTGTCTGGTGTAGCAGTGTTTGGTGTAGCAGTGTCTGGTGTAGCAGTGTCTGGTGAAGCAGTGTCTGGTGTAGCAGTGCCTGGTGTAGCAGCGTCTGGTGTAGCAGTGTATGGTGTAGCAGTGTCTGGTGTAGGAGTGTCTGTTGTAGCAGTGCCTATTGTAGCAGTGTCTGGTGTAGCAGTGTCTGGTGTAGCAGTGTCTGGTGTAGCTGTGTCTGGTGTAGCAGTGTTTGGTGTATCAGTGTTTGGTGTAGCAGTGTTTGGTGTAGCAGTGTTTGGTGTAGCAGTGTCTGGTGTAGCAGTGTCTGGTGTAGCAGTGTTTGGTGTAGCAGTGTCTGGTGTAGCAGTGTTTGGTGTAGCAGTGTCTGGTGTAGCAGTGTTTGGTGTAGCAGTGTCTTGTGTAGCAGTGTTTGGTGTAGCAGTGTCTGGTGTAGCAGTGTCTGGTGTAGCAGTGTTTGGTGTAGCAGTGTCTGGTGTACCAGTGTCTGGTGTAGCAGTGTTTGGTGTAGCAGTGTCTGGTGTAGCAGTGTTTGGTGTAGCAGTGTCTGGTGTAGCAGTGTCTGGTGAAGCAGTGTCTGGTGTAGCAGTGCCTGGTGTAGCAGCGTCTGGTGTAGCAGTGTGTGGTGTAGCAGTGTCTGGTGTAGCAGTGTCTGTTGTAGCAGTGCCTATTGTAGCAGTGTCTGGTGTAGCAGTGTCTGGTGTAGCAGTGTCTGGTGTAGCAGTGTCTGGTGTAGCAGTGCCTAGTGTAGCAGTGTCTGGTGTAGCAGTGCCTAGTGTAGCAGAGTCTGGTGTAGAAGTGTCTGTTGTAGCAGTGTCTGGTGTAGGAGTGTCTGGTGTAGCAGTGCCTAGTGTAGCAGTGTCTGGTGTAGCATTGTCTGGTGTAGCAGTGTCTGGTGTAGCAGTGTCTGGTGTAGCAGTGTCTGGTGTAGCAGTGTCTGGTGTAGCAGTGCCTGGTGTAGCAGTGCCTGGTGTAGCAGTGTCTGGTGTAGCAGAGTCTGGTGTAGCAGTGTCTGATGTAGCAGTGACTGGTGTAGCAGTGTCTGGTGTAGCAGTGCCTGGTATAGCAGTGTCTGGTGTAGAAGTGCCTGGTGTAGCAGTGTCTCGTGTAGCAGTGTCTGGAGTAGCAGTGTCAGGTGTAGCAGTGCCTAGTGTAACAGTGTCTGGTGTAGGAGTGTCTGGTGTAGCAGTGTCTGGTGTAGCAGTGTCTGGTGTAGCAGTGTCTGGTGTAGCAGTGTCTGGTGTAGCAGTGTCTGGTGTAGCAGTGACTGCTGTAGCAGTGTCTGCTGTAGCAGTGTCTGGTGTAGCAATGTCTGGTGTAGCAGTGTCTGGTGTAGCAGTGTCTGGTGTAGCAGTGTCTGGTGTAGCAGTGTCTGGTGTAGAATTGTCTAGTGTAGGAGTGTCAGGTGTAGCAGTGTCTGGTGTAGCAGTGTCTGGTGTAGAAGTGTCTAGTGTAGGAGTGTCAGGTGTAGCAGTGTCTGGTGTAGCAGTGTCTGGTGTAGAAGTGTCTAGTGTAGGAGTGTCAGGTGTAGCAGTGTCTGGTGTAGCAGTGTCTGGTGTAGCAGTGTCTGGTGTAGCAGTGTTTGGTGTAGCAGTGTCTGGTGTAGCAGTGTCTGGTGTAGCAGTGTCTGGTGTAGCAGTGTCTGGTGTAGCAGTGTTTGGTGTAGCAGTGTCTGGTGTAGCAGTGTTTGGTGTAGCAGTGTTTGGTGTAGAAGTGTCTAGTGTAGGAGTGTCAGGTGTAGCAGTGTCTGGTGTAGCAGTGTCTGGTGTAGCAGTGTCTGGTGTAGAAGTGTCTAGTGTAGGAGTGTCAGGTGTAGCAGTGTCTGGTGTAGCAGTGTCTGGTGTAGAAGTGTCTAGTGTAGGAGTAAGAGGTGTAGCAGTGTCTGGTGTAGCAGTGTCTGGTGTAGAAGTGTCTAGTGTAGGAGTGTCAGGTGTAGCAGTGTCTGATGTAGCAGTGTCTGGTGTAGAAGTGTCTAGTGTAGGAGTGTCAGGTGTAGCAGTGTCTGGTGTAGCAGTGTCTGGTGTAGCAGTGTCTGGTGTAGCAGTGTTTGGTGTAGCAGTGTCTGGTGTAGCAGTGTCTGGTGTAGCAGTGTCTGGTGTAGCAGTGTCTGGTGTAGCAGTGTCTGGTGTAGCAGTGTCTGGTGTAGCAGTGTCTGGTGTAGCAGTGTCTGGTGTAGCAGTGTCTGGTGTAGCAGTGTCTGGTGTAGCCGTGTTTGGTGTAGCAGTGTCTGGTGTAGCAGTGTCTGGTGTAGCAGTGTCTGGTGTAGCAGTGTCTGGTGTAGCAGTGTCTGGTGTAGCAGTGTCTTGTGTAGCAGTGTTTGGTGTAGCAGTGTCTGGTGTAGCAGTGTCTGGTGTAGCAGTGTCTGGTGTAGCAGTGTCTGGTGTAGCAGTGTCTGGTGTAGCAGTGTCTGGTGTAGCAGTGTCTGGTGTAGCAGTGTCTGGTGTAGCAGTGTCTGGTGTAGCAGTGTCTGGTGTAGCAGTGTCTGGTGTAGCAGTGTCTGGTGTAGCAGTGTCTGGTGTAGCAGTGTCTGGTGTAGCAGTGTCTGGTGTAGCAGTGTCTGGTGTAGCAGTGTTTGGTGTAGCAGTGTCTGGTGTAGCAGTGTCTGGTGTAGCAGTGTCTGGTGTAGCAGTGTCTGGTGTAGCAGTGTCTGGTGTAGCAGTGTCTGGTGTAGCAGTGTTTGGTGTAGCAGTGTCTGGTGTAGCAGTGTCTGGTGTAGCAGTGTCTGGTGTAGCAGTGTCTGGTGTAGCAGTGTCTGGTGTAGCAGTGTCTGGTGTAGCAGTGTCTGGTGTAGCAGTGTCTGGTGTAGCAGTGTCTGGTGTAGCAGTGTCTGGTGTAGCAGTGTCTGGTGTAGCAGTGTCTGGTGTAGCAGTGTCTGGTGTAGCAGTGTCTGGTGTAGCAGTGTTTGGTGTAGCAGTGTCTGGTGTAGCAGTGTCTGGTGTAGCAGTGTCTGGTGTAGCAGTGTCTGGTGTAGCAGTGTCTGGTGTAGCAGTGTTTGGTGTAGCAGTGTCTGGTGTAGCAGTGTCTGCTGTAGCAGTGTCTGGTGTAGCAGTGTCTGGTGTAGCAGTGTCTGGTGTAGCAGTGTCTGGTGTAGCAGTGTCTGGTGTAGCAGTGTCTGGTGTAGCAGTGTCTGGTGTAGCAGTGTCTTGTGTAGCAGTGTTTGGTGTAGCAGTGTCTGGTGTAGCAGTGTCTGGTGTAGCAGTGTCTGGTGTAGCAGTGTCTGGTGTAGCAGTGTTTGGTGTAGCAGTGTCTGGTGTAGCAGTGTCTGGTGTAGCAGTGTCTGGTGTAGCAGTGTCTGGTGTAGCAGTGTTTGGTGTAGCAGTGTCTGGTGTAGCAGTGTCTGGTGTAGCAGTGTCTGGCACTAATTAAAACGTTAATGAAAATCCCTTATTAATCTTGATTAAAATTTATTGTAAAAAAACTAACTGATAAATATATATTACAGTAAAACTAATTTAGCCTTGCTCAATAATTCTGTTACATTTCCTGGACTATATTCAGGCAACATTTGTGTTGATAAAACGAAGATATACGTTCGAGATTTGATGTAAGCTTTAGCATCAGGGTGTTGTAGTGTGAAGTGGTAGACAACATGTGAATGGGTTGAGTTCAGGATATGGATGTTATTTTATACAAGTCGATACTGTCTGCTCATTATAAAGTGGTAGCAACAGTGACAGTAAGAGGTAGATGGACTACAACCAGAACGGTGTCCGTGGGTAAGATAGACGTTAAAGTGAATGAGCTAAAGAGGTAAAGAAAGAGCTACTTATATTTTCACCTCAGCTGAAGATATAAAGATGGGCTAGAGAGATTAGAGTGGTAATGAAAACGAGGACCGAGAGGTATGGGTTAAATTTTTTAAATTTATGAATGCTGTGGCAGAGTTTCCGTCAGAATCTTCTGGGTATAGTAGTGCTGGGGTGGGTGAGACGAATGTTGAATGGTGGAATGAGGAGGAAAAAAGGTGGTAAGGAAGAAAAGTTAGTATATGAGAGATTTTCACAGTGTAGAAATTATGTTACACAGGGGTGAGTATATAGATAGAAAATTTAGAGTTTAATGCGGCGGCGTGCGGTCCCCGGCCCGGGTCTTCTCTATGCATTGAGTTGTGTGGGAACGCAAAGAAAAAAAATTGGGAGCCAATGAAAGAATAGGAGAGGCCCGGAATAAGAAACATTTTTGGATGGAGATTCATTAATTGAGAAAGCCTGTCGAGCAATTACAAACAAGAAACGAGAGCATATTAGTTGGGGAGAGGGAGAGGTGGAGGCCCTGGGAAGACGTAGGAAATATTATGAGAAGCTGTTTAAATAAAGAAAGAGATGATTTTTATGGACTGAGCAGGGAGGAATAATATCATGTTGGACTTAAGAAGAGCCAGATGTGTGTGAGGAGAAAAAATGCGTTTCTGGAGTTTACCTGGAGAGAGTTCCGGGGGTCAACGCCCCCGCGGCCCGGTCTGTGACCAGGCCTCCTTAGGTCAGTGTCCCAGGATGCGACCCACACCAGTCGACTAACACCCAGGTACCCATTTTACTGATGGGGAACATAGACAACAGGTGGAAAGAAACACGTCCAATGTTTCTACTCTGGCTGGGAATCGAACCCAGGCCCTCACCGTGTGAAGCGAGAGCGTTAACCACCAGGCCACCAGAGCGTGAGGTAGAAGCTGGGACAGTTATGTTTAAGACAGATGAACTAAAAAAAATGGTGGTGATTTAGTGGCTGGGGAATTTTTTCAATATTTACATGAAGCAGGAAGTGTCTAAAGATTGGCAAAGGGTATGTGTATTTCCTTCGTATATGGGACAAGGAGACAAGAGTGAATGTAAAAATTATAACAGGATAAGATTATTGAGTGTATCGGGAACAGAACATACCAGTATTAATGAAAGAATTAAGGGTAAGGTAAAAAAAAAAAGAAGGATTGCAGAGGAACAATTAGGTTTTCGGAAGGGTGGGGAGTGTGTCGACCTGGGCTATTAAATTGGCTGCCCGCGGTCCGAATCCGGACCTTCTGAGTGCTCTAGTTGGACCGCAGACTTCAGGAGGAAGCTTAGTTAAATAACTGGTGTTACCACGTTCAGGATCAGGTGATACACAGGAGCGAGATTAATACATTACTCTATCTGAATGGGATACATACACTGAATGTAATACAGTATTCTAGCATAACTAGATAGTGATATTTTCTTCCATTCAACGGCAATTCATATTAGTAATATAAGTTTGGCCGCATATGGGCCAAATCCTGTAGTAGTGTAATTATTATACGTATACCATTTTGTTGATCGATATATATATTAATTTTTCAGTTTGAAAACTCAATTTAAACCAATTTGGTTCATAAAAGACATATGATATGGTGAATAGGGAAGTAATGTGATATATGATAAAAATATAAAGAATAGGTTACTAAAAGCAGTTAAGAACTGTTAGGAAGACAATGAGGTTCAGGTTAGGGTAGGCAGAAAAGAGGAGGACTATTTCTTAGTAAAAGTAGGTTTCAGAGAGGGATTCATGAGGTCGCCATTCTTGTTTAACATTAATAAATGGGCAATGAAGATGTGATTGATGTTGTTGGGCAGAGCTGTGGGAGCAAAAGATAAGGAATCTGATGCAGAGTAGAACCTATCATAGTTTTTCTTTGTTAATGACAGTTCTTTCGGGAGATTTTGAATGGAGGTTGCAAATCCTTTCGAAAGAGTTTGTGAGGGTATGCGAAAGAGGAAAATTAAAATCAAATATAAAATATAAGAGAGCAAGATGATGAGAGTTAAAAAAGAGTGTAAACAATGGAAGACTGGGTATAAGACTAAAGGACGAGAGGATGGAAGATGAGAATGTAATTACTATAGATATCTGGAAGAGAACATGTCGGTCAATGAGTCTATGAAAGTTCGAAGTGAACTATAGAACAGACGTGGTGAAAAAGGTCGGTGGTGTGTTGAGGCATCTCTGGAGAGAGAGAAATATGTTTAAGGAATCATAAAAGAGAAATGTATTAATGTACCAACATTTCTGAATGGGTGTAAGGAAAGGACTTTCAGTGTTGCAGGAAAGAGGAGGATTGGGGTAGTGATGTCACGTTTAAGAGTTACGTATCGTGAGAATATAAGGCATACAATTTGCTGTGCAGAAATTAGGTGTGAGGGTTACCTATGGGTATAATTGAAAGAGCTAAGAACGGGAGGTAGACGTGATTTAAACATTTAGAGGAAGGGACAGAAACGGATGACCAAGAGGATATATAAATCAGGGATGGTGGGAGGGCTTGGGGGACAATCCCAGGAATAGCTGGAGGGTTAGAGACGCGATCCCAGAAATGGCTGGAGGGTTAGGGACGTGATCCCAGGAATGGTTGGACGGTGGCGGGTACAGGAATTTATAGGCGCGATGGGCTTGAATATCCAACAGACTCACTTTGTGCCGAAACAGCGAGTTTGGTCTATTCGTCAATATTGTTTCTGCCGAATAAGCAGAATGATTTTTTTTGCCATAAATCTACGAAAATCAATCGGGATCAGCAATTTCAACCTGCAAACACCGAGTGTGTCTCCCACACTGTTATATAAACACCGAGTGTATCTCCCACACTGTGATGTAAATACCGAGTGTGTCTCCCACACTGTGATATAAACGCCGAGTGTCTCCCACACTGTGATGTAAACACCGAGTGCATCTCCCACACTGTGATATAAATACCGAGTGTGTCTCCCACACTGTGACACAAACACCGAGTGTGTCTCCCACACTATGATGTAAACACCGAGTGTGTCTCCCACACTGTGATGTAAACACCGAGTGTGTCTCCCACACTGTGATATAAACGCCGAGTGTGTCTCCCACACTGTGATGTAAATACCGAGTGTGTCTCCCACACTGTGATATAAACGCCGAGTGTGTCTCCCACACTGTGATGTAAATACCGAGTGTGTCTCCCACACTGTGATGTAAATACCGAGTGTGTCTCCCACACTGTGATACAAACACCGAGTGTGTCTCCCACACTGTGATGTAAATACCGAGTGTGTCTCAAACACTGTGATGTAAATACCGAGTGTGTCTCCCACACTGCGATATAAACACCGAGTGTGTCTCCCACACTGTGATGTAAATACCGAGTGTGTCTCCCACACTGTGATACAAACACCGAGTGTGTCTCCCACACTGTGATGTAAACACTGAGTGTGTCTCCCACACTGTGATACAAACACCGAGTGTGTCTCCCACACTGTGATGTAAATACCGAGTGTGTCTCCCACACTGTGATAAAAACACCGAGTGTGTCTCCCACACTGTGATGTAAATACCGAGTGTGTCTCCCACACTGTGATATAAACGCTGAGTGTGTCTCCCACACTGTGATGTAAACACCGAGTGTATCTCCCACACTGTGATATAAACGCTGAGTGTGTCTCCCACACTGTGATGTAAACACCGAGTGTATCTCCCACACTGTGATATAAACGCTGAGTGTGTCTCCCACACTGTGATGTAAACACCGAGTGTGTCTCCCACACTGTGATGTAAATACCGAGTGTGTCTCCCACACTGTGATACAAACACCGAGTGTGTCTCCCAAACTGTGATACAAACACCGAGTGTGTCTCCCACACTGTGATACAAACACCGAGTGTGTCTCCCACACTGTGATATAAACGCTGAGTGTGTCTCCCACACTGTGATGTAAACACCAAGTGTATCTCCCACACTGTGATATAAACGCTGAGTGTGTCTCCCACACTGTGATGTAAACACCGAGTGTATCTCCCACACTGTGATATAAACGCTGAGTGTGTCTCCCACACTGTGATGTAAACACCGAGTGTGTCTCCCACACTGTGATGTAAATACCGAGTGTGTCTCCCACACTGTGATACAAACACCGAGTGTGTCTCCCACACTGTGATACAAACACCGAGTGTGTCTCCCACACTGTGATACAAACACCGAGTGTGTCTCCCACACTGTGATATAAACGCTGAGTGTGTCTCCCACACTGTGATGTAAACACCAAGTGTATCTCCCACACTGTGATATAAACGCTGAGTGTGTCTCCCACACTGTGATGTAAACACCGAGTGTATCTCCCACACTGTGATATAAACGCTGAGTGTGTCTCCCACACTGTGATGTAAATACCGAGTGTGTCTCCCACACTGTGAGGCAAACAACGAGTGTGTCTCCCACACTGTGTAAACACCGAGTGTGTATCCCACACTGTGAGGTAAACACCGAGTGTGTCTCCCACACTGTATAAACACCGAGTGTGTCTCCCACACTGTGATATAAACACCGAGTGTGTCTCCAACACTGTGATGCAAACACCGAGTGTGTCTCCCACAGTGTGAGGTAAACACCGAGTGTGTCTCCCACACTGTATAAACACCGAGTGTGTCTCCCACACTGTGATATAAACACCGAGTGTGTCTCCCACACTGAGATATAAACATCGAGTGTGTCTCCCACACTCTGATGTAAACATCGAGTGTGTCTTCCACACTGTGATGTAAACACCGAGTGTGTCTCCCACACTGTGAGGTAAACACCGAGTGTGTCTTCCACACTGTGAGGTAAACACCGAGTGTGTCTTCCACACTGTGATGTAAACACCGAGTGTGTCTGCCACACTGTGAGGTAAACACCGAGTGTGTCCTCCACACTGTGAGGTAAACACCGAGTGTGTCCTCCACACTGTGAGGTAAACACCGAGTGTGTCCTCCATACTGTGAGGTAAACACCGAGTGTGTCCTCCACACTGTGATTTAAACACCGAGTGTCTCCCACACTGTGATGTAAACACCGAGTGTGTCTCCCACACTGTGAGGTAAACACACAGTGTGTCTCGCACTGTGTGAGGTAAACACACAGTGCGTCTCCCACAGTGTGAGGTAAACACAGTGTGTCTCCCACAGTGTGAGGTAAACACACAGTGTGTCTCTCACTGTGTGAGGTAAACTCACAGTGTGTCTCCCACAGTGTGAGGTAAACACAGTGTGTCTCCCACAGTGTGAGGTAAACACACAGTGTGTCTCCCACAGTGTGAGGTAAACACACAGTGTGTCTCCCACAGTGTGAGGTAAACACACAGTGTGTCTTCCACAGTGTGAGGTAAACACACAGTGTGTCTCCCACAGTGTGAGGTAAACACAGTGTGTCTCCCACACTGTGATGTAAACACCGAGTGTGTCTCCCACACTGTGAGGTAAACACCGAGTGTGTCTTCCACACTGTGATGTAAACACCGAGTGTGTCTGCCACACTGTGAGGTAAACACCGAGTGTGTCCTCCACACTGTGAGGTAAACACCGAGTGTGTCCTCCACACTGTGAGGTAAACACCGAGTGTGTCCTCCATACTGTGAGGTAAACACCGAGTGTGTCCTCCACACTGTGATTTAAACACCGAGTGTCTCCCACACTGTGATGTAAACACCGAGTGTGTCTCCCACACTGTGAGGTAAACACACAGTGTGTCTCGCACTGTGTGAGGTAAACACACAGTGCGTCTCCCACAGTGTGAGGTAAACACAGTGTGTCTCCCACAGTGTGAGGTAAACACACAGTGTGTCTCTCACTGTGTGAGGCAAACTCACAGTGTGTCTC
>NC_091297.1:28653508-28661008 GCF_038502225.1 Cherax quadricarinatus
CTGCTGGTGATGAGATCATTCCTTTCTAGATGTTCCACCATTCTTCTCCTGACAATCTTTTCCATGATTTTGCATGCTATACATGTCAGTGACACTGGTCTGTAGTTTAGTGCTTCATGTCTGTCTCCTTTTTTAAAGATTGGGACCACATTTGCTGTCTTCCATGCCTCAGTCAATCTCCCTGTTTCGATAGATGTATTGAATATTGTTGTTAGGGGTACACATAGCGCCTCTGCTCCCTCTCTCAGGACCCATGGAGAGATGTTATCTGGCTTCATTGCCTTTGAGGTATCTAGCTCACTCAGAAGCCTCTTCACTTCTTCCTCGGTTGTGTGTACTGTGTCCAGCACATGGTGGTGTACCCCACCTCTCCGTCTTTCTGGAGCCCCTTCTGTCTCCTCTGTGAACACTTCTTTAAATCTCTTGTTGAGTTCCTCACATACTTCACGGTCATTTCTTGTTGTCTCTCCTCCTTCCTTCCTTAGCCTGATTACCTGGTTTTTGACGGTTGTTTTCTTCCTGATGTGGCTGTATAACAGCTTCGGGTCAGATTTGGCTTTTGCTGCTATGTCGTTTTCATATTGACGTTGGGCCTCCCTTCTTATCTGTGCATATCAGTTTCTGGCTCTACGACTGCTCTCCTTATTCTCCAGGGTCCTTTGCCTTCTATATTTCTTCCATTCCCTAGCACACTTGGTTTTTGCCTCCTTGCATCTTTGGGTGAACCATGGGCTCATCCTGGCTTTTTCATTATTCCTGTTACCCTTGGGTACAAAGTTCTCCTCAGCCTCCTTGCACATTGTTGCTACATATTCCATCATCTCCTTAACTGGCTTCCCTGCCAGTTCTCTGTCTCACTGAACCTAATTCAGGAAGTTCCTCATTTCTGTGTAGTCCCCTTTCCTGTAGTTTGGTTTCATTTGTCCTGGCCTTCCTGCTTCCCTCTCCACTTGTAGCTCTACTGTGTATTCGAAGCTCAAAACCACATGATTGCTGGCCCCAAGGGGTCTTTCACATGTGATGTCCTCAATATCTGCACTACTCAAGGTGAATACTAAGTCAAGTCTTGCTGGTTCATCCTCTCCTCTCTCTCTCGTAGTGTCCCTTACGTGTTGGTACATGAAGTTTTCCAGTACCACCTCCATGTATCTTGGCCCCCATGTGGCTCCAAGTTCTCCCATTCGATCTCCTTGTGGTTAAAGTCGCCCATGATCAGGAGCTTTGCCCTGCATGCATGAGCTCTTCTGGCCACTGCAGCCAGTGTGTCAACCATCGCTCTATTGCTCTCGTCATACTCTTGCCTTGGCCTACTGCTGTTCTGTGGTGGGTTATACATGACTGCAATTATCACCTTGGGACCACCAGAGTGAAGCGTTCCCGCTATGTAATCACTTTCTTCTCCGCTGTCTCCTCTCTCCAGCTCATCAAAATTCCATTGGTATTTGATCAGCAATGCCACTCCTTCACTCCACCTGTTCCTTCTGTCTTTTCTCAGGATCTGGTATCCCGCTGGAAAGATGGCATCTGTTATCATACCTGTAAGCTTGGTTTCTGTAATCGCTATGATGTCTGGTGATGCCTCTTTGACTCTTTCGTGCCACTCCTCCCACTTGTTTTTTATTCCATCAGCGTTTGTGTACCATACCTTCAGTTTCCTTTCCAACACTCTGGTTTGGGGGGCCTGTGGGGGTGGGAGACCTGGTAGCATACTGTGGGATTCTATGGTTGGGGGTTGGGTGGAAGCTGTGGGTATGGATTGTATTGTGTGTTGGGATGGTGTGATAGGTTGTGGGGTTCTGAGGATAGTTGTGTGTGTGCTTGCCCTTGCTGCTCAGTTCTGCTCTGACTGACCTCTGCTGGTTCCATCCTTGTCTCCTTTCCTAGCTCCTTTCGCTTTTTTGTCCTCTCCCTCAGCTGCTGTCTCTCTGTTTGTGTTCTGTCTCTGTCTAGGAACACCTTCTTGTACTCTTCCGAGCTTTTCAACGGTGGTTTCTCTTGGAGGTTCCTGTTCCGCACTGTTTCTGTCCTGAGAATCAGCTTGATCGGTCAGTTTCTCCCCTTCAAGTACCCCCCTATTCTCTGAAAATTTACAATCTCATCCATGTCTTCTCCCCCTATTTCAGTGATGATTTTCTCAATCTCCTTTCTTTCTTCCTGCCGTCTTTCAGTGTGTGTCCTTTCCTCTCTCTCCCGAAGCCTATGGATAATCACTGATTTTGCCCTTTCCTCCTCCCATTGCCTCTCCCTCTGTGACTCTGGTTCCTGTCTGTATGTGGTCATTTTCTCCCTTGATTTTTCCAGTGGCTCTTGGTAGCATGGTTGTGCCTCAGCATTCGACCTATCTCCCTCTCCATCTGCACCCATCTGCTCTTCCCTTCCACTCCCTGGCCCTTCTTTGCAGGCTGATAAGACCTTAGCATAATTCATATCTCCTTCCTTCCTGTTCAGCCTATCAGCTTCATATGGTGTGTCTTCTCTGGTCACTACCCCTGAGACTTGCTTCAGCCTGTTTACCTCAAATTCTAGGACCTTTACCCTGGCTACTGCAGTTTCGACTTGTGCCTCCCAATTCTTCGTCTCCTTCTCCAACCTCTTTTCCCATTTCACAGAGAGCTCTTTCTCCATTTTTTTCAGAAAGCTCTCCTAATTTTCTCTAACATTCTTGCTCTATCCTTTTCCACTGTTCCTCCATCCATTCCTCCCTACCAGTACCATTGTCATCTGATCCCTGATTCCTGCGAGTCCCAACCATTTTTTTTTTTTAGTGAAAGAGAGAAAGAGAAAAAGAAAAAGGGGAGAGATTGAGAGAGAGGGAGAAAGAGAGAAAAGGGGAGCCTAGGAGGGGAAAAGAAGGGAAAAAGGGGGAGAAAGTGAGTGAGAGGGAAAAGGTAAGAGAGAGGGGGGAGTGACAAGAGAAGAGAGAGAGAGAGAAAAGAAGAGGAAGAGAGAGAGTAAGAGAGGAAGAGAGGAAGAGAGAGAGGGAGAGGGAGAGAGAGAGGAAGAGAGAGAGAAAGAGTGAGAGGAAGAGAGAGAGGAAGAGAGAGAGGACGAGAGAGATGATGAGAGAAAGGGGGAGAGAGAGAGAGAGAGAGAGAGAGAGACAGAGAGAGAGAGAGAGAGAGAGAGAGAGAGAGAGAGAGAGAGAGAGAGAGAGGAAGAGAGGAAGAGAGAGGAGAGGAGAGGGAGAGAGATGGGGGGGAAAGGGTTATAAGGTCACTTCACAGGAAGGTGTGAAATCCTGTATATATGTGTGTGTGTGTGTCTGTATGTACTCACCTATTTGTACTCACCTATTTGTGGTTGCAGGGGTCGAGTCTTTGCTCTTGGCCCCGCCTCTTCACCGGTTGCTACTGGGCCCTCTCTCTCCCCGCTCCATGAGCTTTATCAAACCTCGTCTTAAAACTGTGTATGGTTCCTGCCTCCACTACGTCATTTTCTAGGCTATTCCACTGCCTTACAACTCTGTCTGAAGAAATACTTCCTAATATCTCTCTGACTCACTACATATGTATTGTATATGTACCCGATCTCTTGGTTCCCACTGTACTGTCTTATGCGTTTAAAATTACGTTCAAAAATAAATACACTAGGCTTCGCCTATATGCTGCTACCTCTAAATTCTATTAAATGCCAGTAAATGCTGCTTATTCTAATTCTGTTAGCTCGAGGAGAGTGACCCTCAATTCCAGCTAGAGACAGGTACTATTGACCCCATGCAACTCAAACTAGGTGAATATTACTTGCGGCTGGCAGTGGAGTAATGTTGCAGGTCTGTCCCGTCCCAGAAGTTGAAGAAGTTTGATGCTTCTTGGTAATTTTTCAACTAACTTCCTGTATGCACTATAGTCTCTAGCTCTTCTAATTTTTTCACTCACTCACTGTATTTACTGACACATCTATACATATCTCTTATCTCCCTGGTCTTGAGTTGCACTTATTCTTCAAAATACCCCACTGCGTTATTATGGCAACACTATTTAGGCCTGACACAACCGTTCACCTTCCTTCCAACGGCCCCCACTAAACACTCAACCAATATTTCCTTTGTTTTCTTTTCTGTGATCACTTATATTTCCTTTTTTTCGGGGCTTAAGTGATTATATGCACTCTTATGCGTGCACACGCCTATATCCCACACTCTATTCCTTATGGCACAGTCAGAAATTACCACCAAAACACGAGCTCAAACCGCGTGACTCCTCCACGAGTATGTGTGTGTGTGTGTGTGTGTGTGTGTGTGTGTGTGTGTGTGTGTGTGTATGTGTGTGTGTGTGAGTGTGTGTGTGTGTGTATGTATATATATATATATATATATATATATATATATATATATATATATATATATATATATGTGTGTACTCACCTAGTTGTACTCACCTAGTTGAGGTTGCGGGGGTCGAGTCCAAGCTCCTGGCCCCGCCTCTTCACTGATCGCTACTAGGTCACTCTCCCTGAGCCGTGAGCTTTATCGTACCTCTGCTTAAAGCTATGTATGGATCCTGCCTCCACTACATCGCTTCCCAGACTATTCCACTTACTGACTATTCTGTGGCTGAAGAAATACTTCCTAACATCCCTGTGATTCATCTGTGTCTTCAGCTTCCAACTGTGTCCCCTTGTTACTGTGTCCAATCTCTGGAACATCCTGTTTTTGTCCACCTTGTCAATTCCTCTCAGTATTTTGTATGTCGTTATCATGTCCCCCCTATCTCTCCTGTCCTCCAGTGTCGTCAGGTTGATTTCCCTTAACCTCTCCTCGTAGGACATACCTCTTAGCTCTGGGACTAGTCTTGTTGCAAACCTTTGCACTTTCTCTAGTTTCTTTACGTGCTTGGCTAGGTGTGGGTTCCAAACTGGTGCCGCATACTCCAATATGGGCCTAACGTATACGGTGTACAGGGTCCTGAACGATTCCTTATTAAGATGTCGGAATGCTGTTCTGAGGTTTGCTAGGCGCCCATATGCTGCAGCAGTTATTTGGTTGATGTGCGCTTCAGGAGATGTGCCTGGTGTTATACTCACCCCAAGATCTTTTTCCTTGAGTGAGGTTTGTAGTCTCTGACCCCCTAGACTGTACTCCGTCTGCGGCCTTCTTTGCCCTTCCCCAATCTTCATGACTTTGCACTTGGTGGGATTGAACTCCAGGAGCCAATTGCTGGACCAGTTCTGCAGCCTGTCCAGATCCCTTTGTAGTTCTGCCTGGTCTTCGATCGAGTGTATTCTTCTCATCAATTTCACGTCATCTGCAAACAGGGACACCTCAGAGTCTATTCCTTCCGTCATGTCGTTCACAAATACCAGAAACAGCACTGGTCCTAGGACTGACCCCTGCGGGACCCCGCTGGTCACAGGTGCCCACTCTGACACCTCGCCACGTACCATGACTCGCTGCTGTCTTCCTGACAAGTATTCCCTGATCCATTGTAGTGCCTTCCCTGTTATCCCTGCTTGGTCCTCCAGTTTTTGCACCAATCTCTTGTGTGGAACTGTGTCAAACGCCTTCTTGCAGTCCAAGAAAATGCAATCCACCCACCCCTCTCTCTCTTGTCTTACTGCTGTCACCATGTCATAGAACTCCAGTAGGTTTGTGACACAGGATTTCCCGTCCCTGAAACCATGCTGGCTGCTGTTGATGAGATCATTCCTTTCTAGGTGTTCCACCACTCTTCTCCTGATAATCTTCTCCATGATTTTGCATACTATACATGTCAGTGACACTGGTCTGTAGTTTAATGCTTCATGTCTGTCTCCTTTTTTAAAGATTGGGACTACATTTGCTGTCTTCCATGCCTCAGGCAATCTCCCTGTTTCGATAGATGTATTGAATATTGTTGTTAGGGGTACACATAGCGCCTCTGCTCCCTCTCTCAATACCCATGGGGAGATGTTATCTGGCCCCATTGCCTTTGAGGTATCTAGCTCACTCAGAAGCCTCTTCACTTCTTCCTCGGTTGTGTGCACTGTGTCCAGCACTTGGTGGTGTGCCCCACCTCTCCGTCTTTCTGGAGTCCCTTCTGTCTCCTCTGTGAACACTTCTTTGAATCTCTTGTTGAGTTCTTCACATACTTCCCGGTCATTTCCTGTTGTCTCTCCTCCTTCCTTCCTTAGCCTGATTACCTGGTCCTTGACTGTTGTTTTCCTCCTGATGTGGCTGTACAACAGTTTCGGGTCAGATTTGGCTTTCGCTGCTATGTCATTTTCATATTGTCTTTGGGCCTCCCTTCTTATCTGTGCATATTCATTTCTGGCTCTACGACTGTTCTCCTTATTCTCCTGGGTCCTTTGCCTTCTATATTTCTTCCATTCCCTAGCACACTTGGTTTTTGCCTCCCTGCACCTTTGGGTAAACCATGGGCTCATCCTGGCTTTTTCATTACTCCTGTTACCCTTGGGTACAAACCTCTCCTCAGCCTCCTTGCATTTTATTGCTACATATTCCATCATCTCATTAACTGGTTTCCCTGCCAGTTCTCTGTCCCACTGAACCCCGTTCAGGTAGTTCCTCATTCCTGTGTAGTCCCCTTTCTTGTAGTTTGGCTTCATTCGTCCTGGCCTTCCTGCTTCTCCCTCCACTTGTAGCTCTACTGTGTATTCGAAGCTTACAACCACATGGTCACTGGCCCCAAGGGGTCTTTCATATGTGATGTCCTCGATATCTGCACTACTGAAGGTGAATACTAAGTCCAGCCTTGCTGGTTCATCCTCTCCTCTCTCTCTTGTAGTGTCCCTTACGTGTTGGTACATGAAGTTCTCCAGTACCACCTCCATCATCTTAGCCCTCCAAGTATCTTGGCCCCCATGTGGGTCCAAGTTCTCCCAATCTATCTCCTTGTGGTTAAAGTCACCCATGATCAGGAGCTTTGCCCTGCATGCATGAGCTCTTCTGGCCACTCTAGCCAGTGTGTCAACCATCGCTCTATTGCTCTCGTCGTACTCTTGCCTTGGCCTCCTGCTGTTCTGTGGTGGGTTATACATCACTGCTATTACCACCTTGGGACCTCCAGAGTGAAGTGTTCCCACTATGTAATCACTTTCTTCTCCGCTATCTTCTCTCTCCAGCTCATCAAAATTCCAGCGATTTTTGATCAGCAACGCCACTCCTCCACCCCCCCTGCTCCCTCTGTCTTTCCTCAGGATTTGGTATCCCGTTGGAAAGATGGCATCTGTTATCATACCTGTAAGCTTGGTTTCTGTGAGAGCTATGATGTCCGGTGATGCTTCTTCGACTCTTTCTTGCCACTCCTCCCACTTATTTGTTATTCCATCAGCGTTTGTGTACCATACCTTCAGTTTCCTTTCCAACACTGTGGTTTGGGGGGCCTGTGAGGGTGGGAGACCTGGTGGCATACTGTGGGGTTCTATAGCTTGGTGTTGGGTGGAGGCTGTGGGTATGGATTGTAGGGTGTGTTTGGATGGTGTGATAGGTTGTATGGTTCTGAGAGTAGTTGTGTGTGTGCTTGCCCTTGCTGTTCTGTCCTGCTCTGACTGACCTCTGCTGGT
>NC_091297.1:28663508-28691008 GCF_038502225.1 Cherax quadricarinatus
AGCTCATTTGAAAGCATTTTTATTGTTATGAGACATACAAGTAGGGAACAGGATGAAGTTGGAGCCATCTGTGGGCCAGCATTTTCATTTGATCAACTGACTTTACCTCGTTGACATCATTATGCTGTACGAATGTGTTCCATACTCGAGTCATCCTGGGTATGTATGATCTCAGATGGAGTGATGTTCTGGAGAAGGGTACAGCCAGAGTGAAGTTGCTGCTTTCTGCCCGTCTTGTGGCATAAAAGCTTGTTTCACGCTGTCCTCTCTCTCTCTCTCTCTCTCTCTCTCTCTCTCTCTCTCTCTCTCTCTCTCTCTCTCTCTCTCTCTCTCTCTCTCTCTCTCTCTCTCTCTCTCTCTCTCTCTCTCTCTCTCTTTCTCTCTCTTTCTTTCGCCTCTTCACCTGCTTGCATTTCGGTACCAAACTTACAGTGTGTCACACTGAAGTAACTGTTCACTTGGTACTTGGTGTTCCTCACTCGGTGGTTTCCACAATGCGAGTGCGTATTTTAACACCCTTTATTGCTGTCTTTCTTTTATTTCCCTCCTCTCTCATTCTCTCTTCCTCCCTTCCTTTCTCTCATTTTCCATTCCCTTTCCTCATTCTCTCTTTCTCCATTACATTTCCTCATTCTCCCTTTCTTCATTCCCTTTAATCATTCTCTCTTCCTCCATTTCTTTACTCTTTTTCCTCCACCCGTTCCCCTATTTCACCTTCTAATCTCTTTCCTTTCCAGTTCAAATTTTTCTCCTCCCACTTATTTCTCTCAGCGGAGGTTTTACCTGTCAGGTTACAGACGATCCTCAGGTTAGTGAAACTTCTCTCAAGTGCTGCGCGGCACAGAGAGGAACTTGGGTTTTGTCTGAGATGTTACGTGGCACAGAGAGCAGCTTGAGGGTTTTGTCTGAGATGTTACGTGGCACAGAGAGCAGCTTTGGGGATTCTCTGAAGTGTTGCTCTGTAACAGAGGGGCCTGTGGTACATCTGGAATCTTATTCTGTATTCTAGGATGTTATACGTCACAGAGGAGCCCCTGGAATGTTATGAGTGACAGAGGCACCCATGGGATGTTATACGTCACGGAGGAACTCCAGGGATGTTATACGTCACGAAGGAGCCCCTGGGATGTTATGCGTCAAAGAGGAGCCAATGGGGTGTTATACGTCACAGAGGAGCCCCTGGAATGTTATGAGTGACAGAGGCACCCATGGGATGTTATACGTCACAGACGAGAATGGGGTTCCTTCGGGAGTCACAAGTCAACAAGCAGTGTCAAGAGAAATTTATTTAAATATTTACCAATCAAATTTATTGTCCAAGACGAGGGCTGAATGGCATATGTGAATTGTTATTCATATGAGAAAAATTCCAAAGTCACCTGCAATACAGTGTTACGTGTGTTGTGGGTAGTGATGGATGTGTTGTGGGTAGTGATGGATGTGTTGTGGGTAGTGATGGATGTGTTGTGGGTAGTGATGGATGTGTTGTGGGTAGTGATCGTTGTATTATTGGTAGTGTTGGTTGTGCTGTGGATAATGATGTATGTGTTGTGGGAAGTGATGGATGTGTTGTGGGTAGAAATGGATGTGTTATAGGTAGTGCTGGTTGTGTTGTGCGTGGTGATGGTTGTGTTGTGGATAGTGATGGTTGTGTTGTGGGTAGTGATGGTTGTGTAGTGGGTAGTGATGGTTGAGTTGTGGGAAGTGATGGTTGTGTTGTGGATAGTGATGGTTGTGTTGTGGATAGTGATGGTTGTGTAGTGGGTAGTGATGGTTGTATTGTTGGTAGTGTTGGTTGTATTGTTGGTAGTGTTGGTTGTATTGTTGGCAGTGTTGGATGTGTTATGGGTAGTGATGGTTGTGTTGCTGGAAGTTTTGGTTGTGTTGTGGGTAGAGATGGTTGTGTTGTGGGTAGTGATGGTTGTGTTGTGGGTAGTGTTGGTTGTGTTGAGGGTAGGGTTGGTTGTGTTGAGGGTTGTGATGGTTGTGTTGTGGGTAGTGTTGGTTGGGTTGTGGATAGTGATGGTTATGTTGTGATAAGTGATGATTATGTTGTGGGTAGTGTTGGTTGTATTGTGGATAGTGTTGGTTGTGTTGTGGATAGTGTTGGTTGTGTTGTGGATAGTGATGGTTGTGTTGTGGGTAGTGATGGTTGTGTTGTGGGTAGTGGTGGTTGTGTTGTGGGTAGTGATGCTTGTGCTGTGGTAAGTGAAGGTTGTGTTGTGGGTAGTGTTGGTTGGGTTGTGGGTATTGATGGTTGTGTTGTGGGTAATGTTGGTTGTATTCTGGGTAGTGATGATTGTATTCTGGGTAGTGATGGTTGTGTTGTGGGTAGTGATGGTTGTGTTGTGGGTAGCGTTAATTGTGTTGTGTGTAGTGATGGCTGTGCCGTGGGTAATGTTGGTTGTGTTGTGGGAAGTGATGGTTGTGTTGTGAGTAGTGATGGTTGTGTTGTGAGTAGTGATGGTTGTGTTGTGGGAAGTGATGGTTGTGTTGTGCGTAGTGATGGCTGTGTTGTGAGTAGTGATGGTTGTGTTGTGGGAAGTGATGGTTGTGTTGTGCGTAGTGATGGCTGTGTTGTGAGTAGTGATGGTTGTGTTGAGGGTAGTGATAGATGTGTTGTGGGTAGTGTTGGTTGTGTTGTAGGTAGTGATGGTTGTGTTGTGGGTATTGATGGTTGTGTTGTGGGTAGTGCTGGTTGTGTTGTGGGCTTTCATGGTTGTGTTGTGGGTAATGTTGGTTGTGTTGTGGGTAGTGTTGGCTGTGTTGTGGGTAGTGATGGTAGTGTTGTGGTAAGTGATGGTTGTATTGTGGGAAGTGTTGGTTGTGTTGTGGGTAGTGATAGATGTGTTGTGGGTAGTGTTGGTTGTGTTGTAGGTAGTGATGGTTGCGTTGTGGGTATTGATGGTTGTGTTATGGGAAGTGATGGTTGTGTTGTGGGTAGTGATGGTTGTGTTGTGGGTAGTGATGGTTGTGTTGTGGGTAGTGATGGTTGTGTTGTGGGAAGTGATGGCTGTGTTGTGAGTAGTGATGGTTGTGTTGTGAGTAGTGATGGTTGTGTTGTGGGTAGTGATGGCTGTGTTGTGAGTAGTGTTGGTTGTTATGTGGGTAGTGATGGTTGTGTTGTGAGTAGTGATGGTTGTGTTGTGGGAAGTGATGGTTGTGTTGTGGGTAGTTATGGTTGTGTTGTGGGTAGTGATAGTTTGTGTTGTGGGTAGTGTTGGTCGTGTTGAGGGTAGTGTTCGTTGTGTTGTAGGTAGTGATGGTAGTGCTTTGGTAAGTGATGGTTGTGTTGTGGGTAGTGATGGTTGTGTTGTGGGTAGTGCTGGTTGTGTTGTGGGCTTTTATGGTTGTGTTGTGGGTAGTGTTGGTTGTGTTGTGGGTAGTGTTGGTTGTGTTGTGGGTAGTGTTGGTTGTGTTGTGGGTAGTGATGGTAGTGTTGTGGTAAGTGATGGTTGTATTGTGGGAAGTGTTGGTTGTGTTGTGGGTAGTGATAGATGTGTTGTGGGTAGTGTTGGTTGTGTTGTAGGTAGTGATGGTTGTGTTGTGGGTATTGATGGTTGTGTTGTGGGTAGTGATGGTTGTGTTGTGGGTAATGATGGTTGTGTTGTGGGTTGTGTTGGTGTGTTGTGGGTAGTAATGGTTGTGTTGTGAGTAGTGATGGTTGTGCTGTGGGTAGTGACGAATGTGTTGTGGGTAGTATTGGATGTGTTGTGGGTAGTGATGGTTGTGTTGTTTGTAATGATGCATGTTTTGCGGGTAAAGACGAAAGTAGTGTGGGTAGTGATACATATGTTGTGGGTAGTGATGTATGTAATGTGCTTAGTGATGCATGTGATGTGGGTAACGATACTAGTGGTGTGGATAGTCATGCATGTATTGTGGGTAATGATGCATGTATTGTGGGTAATGATGCATGTATTGTGGGTAATGATGCATGTATTGTGGGTAATGGGTATTGTGGGTAATGATGCATGTATTGTGGGTAATGATGCATGTATTGTGGGTAATGATGCATGTATTGTGGGTAATGATGCATGTATTGTGGGTAATGATGCATGTATTGTGGGTAATGATGCATGTATTGTGGGTAATGATGCATGTATTGTGGGTAATGATGCATGATTGCAGGTAATGATGCATGTATTGTGGGTAATGATGCATGTGTGGGTAATGATGCATGTATTGGGGTAGATGCATCATGTATTGTGGGTAATGATGCATGTATTGTGGGTAATGATGCATGTGGAGTGGGTAGTCATCCATGTGTTTTGGTTAATGGTGCATCTGTTGTGGGTAATGATGCATGTGGTGTGGGTAGTCATCCATGTGGTGTGGGTAATGATGCATGTGCTGCGTGTAATGATGTATGAATTGTGGGTAATGGCGCAAGTGGAGTGGGTAGTCATGCATGTGTTGTAGGTAATGATGCATGTGCTGTGGGTAGTCACGAATGTGATGTGAGCAGTCAGACATGTAGCGTGGGTAATAATGTATTTTGTGTGGGTAGTCATGCTTGCAGTATATGTAGTCATGAATGTATTGTGGGTAATGATGTATGTGGTGTGGATAATGCACGTCTTGTGTGTAATAATGAATGTGGTGTGGGTAATGATGCACGTATTGTGGGCATTGATGCATGTGGTGTGGGTAGTGTTATATGTGGTGTGGGTATTGATGAACGTGGTGTATGCAATGATGCACGTATTGTGGGTAATATTACATTTGGTGTGGGTAGTGTTGCATGTGGTGTGGGCAATGTTGCATGTGATGTGAGTCGTGTTGCATATGATGTGAGTCATGTTGCATGTGGCGTGGAGAGAGTTGCATGTGGTGTGGGGAGTATTGTAGGTGGTGTGGATAGTGTTGCAAGTGGTGTCGATAGTGTTGTAGGCGGTGTGGGTAGTGTTGCATGTGGTGTGGGTAGTGTTTTACATGGTATGGGTACTGTTGCAGGTAGTGTGGATAGTGTTGTAGGTGGTGTTGGTAGTGTTGCATTCAGTGGGTAGTGTTGCAGGTAGTGTGGGTAGTGTTGTAGGTGGTGTGGGTAGTGTAGCATGTGGTGTCTGCAGTGTTGCATGTGGGTAGGTAGTGTTGTAGGTGGTGTGGGTAGTGTTGTAGGTGGTGTGGGTAGTGTTGCATGTGTTGTAGGTAGTGATGCAGGTGGTGAGGGTAGTGTTGCAGGTGGCGTGGGTAGTGTTGCAGGTTGCGTGGGTAGTGTCACAATTAGTGTGAATAGTGTTGCAGGTGGTGTGGGAAGTGTTATAGGTGGTGTGGGTACTGTTGTATGCAGTGTGGGTAGCGTTGCAAGTAGTGTGGGTAGTGTTGTAGGTGGTGTGGGTAGCGTTGTAGGTGGTGAGGTAATGTTACAGGTGGTGTGGGTAGTATTACAGGTGGCGTGTTTAGAGTGGCAGGTGGTGTGGATAGTGTTACAGGTGGTGTGGGTAGTCTTGCAGGTTGTGTGGGTAGTGTTGTAGGTGGTTTGGGTAGTGTTGCAGGTGGTGTGGGTAGTGTTGCACGTGACGTGGGTAATGTTGCAGGTTGTTTGGGTAGTGTTACAGGTGGTGTGGGTAGTATAGAGGTGGTGTGGACAGTGTTGTAGGTGGTGTGGGTAGTGTTGCACGTGACGTGGGTAATGGTGCAGGTGGTATGGGTAGTGATACAGGTGGTGTGGGTATTGCTACAGGTGGTGTGGGTAGTGTAGAGGTGGTTTGGGTAGTGTTGCAGGTGGTGTGGGTAGTGTTGCACGTGACGTGGGTAATGTTGCAGGTGGTTTGGGTAGTGATACAGGTGGTGTGGGTATTGTTACAGGTGGTGTGGAAAGTGTTGCAGGTGGTGTGGGTAGTGTTTCAGGTGGAGTGGATAGTGTTGCAGGTTGTGTGGGTAGTGTTACAGGTGGTTTGGGTAGTGTTGTAGGTGGTATGGGTAGTGTTGCAGGTGGTGTTGGTAGTGTAGAGGTGGTTTGGGTAGTGTTGCAGGTGGAATGGGTAGTGTTGCACGTGACGTGGGTAATGCTGCAGGTGGTTTGGGTGGTGATACAGGTGGTGTGGGTATTGTTACAGGTGGTGTGGAAAGTGTTGCAGGTGGTGTGGGTAGTGTTTCAGGTGGAGTGGATAGTGTTGCAGGTTGTGTGGGTAGTGGTTTGGGTAGTGTTACAGGTGGTATGGGCAGAGTTGCAGGTGGTGTGGGTAGTGTTGCAGGTGGTGTGGGTAGTGTTGAAGATGGTGTGGGTAGTGCTATTGGTGGTGTGGGTAGTGTTGCAAGTGGTGTGGGTAGTGTTGCAGGTGGTGTGGGTAGTGTGGCAGGTAGTGTGGGTAGTGTTACAGGTGGTGTGGATAGTGTTACAGTTGGTATGAGTTCCTTTGCAGGTGCGTGCATAGTGTTGCATGTGGCGGTGGTAGTGTTGCAGGTGGCGTGGGTTGTGTCACAGTTAGTGTTGGCAGGTTGTGTGGGTAGTGTTGCAGGTGGTGTGAGTAGTGTTACAGGAGGTGCGGGTAGTGTTGCAAGTGGTGTGGATAGTGTTACAGGTGGTGCGGGAAGTGTTGCAGGTGGTGTGGGTAGTGCTTCAGGTGATGTGGGTAGTGTTACATGTGGTGTTGATAGTATTTCAGGTGGTGCGGGTAGTTGTACAGGTGGTTTCGGTAGTGTTGCAGGTGTGTGGATAGTGTCACAGTTAGTGTTGGTAGTGCGGCAGGTTGCGTGGGTAGTGTTGCAGGTGGTGTAAGTAGTGTTGTAGGTGATGTGGGTAGTGTTACAGGTAGTGCGGGAAGTGTTGCAGGTAGTGTGGGTAGTGTTACAGGTGGTGTGGGTAGTGTTGCAGATGGAGTGGGTAGTGCTGCAGGTGGTGTTTGTAGAGTTGCAGGTGGTGTTTGTAGTGTTGCAGGTGGTGTGGGTAGTGTTACAGGAGGTGTGGGGACTGTTGCAGGTGGTGTGCTAGTGTTACAGGTGGTGTGAGTAGAGTTGCAGGTGGTGTGAGTAGTGTTACAGGAGGTGCGGGTAGTGTTGCAAGTGGTGTGGATAGTGTTACAGGTGGTGCGGGAAGTGTTGCAGGTGGTGTGGGTAGTGCTTCAGGTGATGTGGGTAGTGTTACATGTGGTGTTGATAGTATTTCAGGTGGTGCGGGTAGTTGTACAGGTGGTTTCGGTAGTGTTGCAGGTGTGTGGATAGTGTCACAGTTAATGTTGGTAGTGCGGCAGGTTGCGTGGGTAGTGTTGCAGGTGGTGTAAGTAGTGTTGTAGGTGATGTGGGTAGTGTTACAGGTAGTGCGGGAAGTGTTGCAGGTAGTGTGGGTAGTGTTGCAGGTGGTGTGGGTAGTGTTACAGGTGGTGTGGGTAGTGTTGCAGATGGAGTGGGTAGTGCTGCAGGTGGTGTTTGTAGAGTTGCAGGTGGTGTTTGTAGTGTTGCAGGTGGTGTGGGTAGTGTTACAGGAGGTGTGGGGACTGTTGCAGGTGGTGTGCTAGTGTTACAGGTGGTGTGAGTAGAGTTGCAGGTGGTGCGGGTAATTGTACAAGTGGTGTGCGTTGTGTTGCAGGTGGTGTGGTAGTGTTGTAGGTGATGTGGGTAGTTGCAAGTGGTGCGGGTAGTATTGCAGGTGGTGTGGGTAGTGTTACAGATTGCGTGGATAGTGTTTCAGGTGGTGTGGTTAGTGTTGCAGGTGGTATGGGTAGTGTTGTAAGTGATGTGGGTAGTGTAAAAGGTAGTGCGGAAAGTGTTGCAGGTGGTGAGGGTAGTGTTGCAGGTGGTGCGGTAGTGTTGTAGGTGGTGTGGGTAGTGCTGCAGGTGATGTGGGTAGTGTTACAGGTGCTGTTGGTAATGTTGCAGGTGGTGTGATTAGTGTTACAGGTGGTGTGGGTAGTGTTACAGGTGGTGTGGGTGGTGTTGCAGATGGTGCGGGTAGTGGTACAAGTGGTGTGGGCAGTTTTGTGTGGGTAGTGTTGTAGGTGATGTGGGTATTGTTACAAGTGTTGCGGGAAGTGTTGTAGGCGTTGTGTGTAGTGTTGCAGGTGGTGTGGGTAGTGTTACTGGTGGTGTTGGTAGTGTTGCAGATGGTGTGCGAAGTGTTGCAGGTGGTGTGGCTAGTGTTACAGGTGGTATGCTAAGTGTTGCAGGTGGTGTGGGTAGTGTTACACGTTGTGTTGATAGTGTTACAAGTGTGGGTAGTGTTGCAGGTGGCGTGGGTAGTGTTGCAGGTGGTGTTGGTAGTGTTACAGGTGGTGTGGATAGTGTTGCAGGTGGTGTGGGTAGTGTTGCAAGTGGTGTGAGTATTGTTACAGGTGGTATGTTAAGTGTTGCAGGTGGTGCGGGTAGTGTTACACGTTGTGTGGATAGTGTTACAGGTGGTTTGGGTAGTGTTGCAGGTGGTGTGTGTAGTGTTGCAGGTGGTGTGGTTAGTGTTGCAGGTTGTGTGGGCAGTGTTACAGGTGGTGTGGGTAGTGTTATTGGTACTGTGGGCAGTGTTACAGGTAGTGTGGGTAGTGTTGCATGTATGTGGTTAGTGTTGCAGGTGGTGTGGGTAGTGTTGCAGGTTGTGTGGGCAGTGTTACAGGTGGTGTGGGTAGTGTTATTGGTACTGTGGGCAGTGTTACAGGTAGTGTGGGTAGTGTTGCATGTATGTGGGTAGTGTTGCAGGTGGTGTGAGACCTATCAACATTCATTTGCCTCGTTCAAATTAATCAGCGTTCATCAATCACTGCCAGTGAACCGTGGATGTAATGGACAGAGAGGGAGAGAGAGAGAGAGAGAGAGAGAGAGAGAGAGAGAGAGAGAGAGAGAGAGAGAGAGAGAGAGAGAGAGAGAGAGAGAGAGAGGGAGAGAGAGAGAGAGAGAGAGAGAGAGAGAGAGAGAGAGAGAGAGAGAGAGAGAGAGAGAGAGAGAGAGAGAAGGCACCCTATTGGGGCAAGTGTTCCACAAGGAAGTGTGCTGAGACCATTGTTATGGAATGTCTACTTCAACGACCTTCTTCATCTCATCCCAGAATCCCATGCATATGCAGACGACTGTACACTGACATTCACTTATCCAAGAGAAGAAATGCCAGCTGCTCTAAGCTACATCAATCACCAGCTAAAAGCTATATCAGCTTGGGAAAATAGATGGCAAGTAACATTTGCACCTGAGAAAACAAAAATGATGATGGTCTCTAGGCACCATGATGGTAATGCCGGTGCAGTAAGGATGAATGGGAGGGTGTTGGCACCTGGAGAAGAAGTTGATATCCTTGGGGTGAAATTTGACTCCAAACTGACCATGAAGAGCCACCTTGTAAATCTTGCAAGCAAGGAAGCTTTGTAAGCTTCCTTGCACTTCGCCGTATCTCGAATCTGCTTGACAGTAGGGGTTACAAGATTCTGTACGAGGCACAAGTACGCTCACACCTTGAGTATGCTCCACTTTCTTGATTTGCCTGACCCCCCCCCCCTCTCATCTGCGACTGCTTGACAGAGTAGAGAACAGAGCAAGACGCCTCATCTCTCGCCTGGACCCATCCTGGATAGATCTGTCATTTCAGCAGAGCCTTCAACACAGGAGGGATGTGCGTGGCCTTACTGTTATGTACAAGGTCAGTATTGTCAAAGTACCACACTTGGATCCACTTCGAGGACAGCGTAAAGCAAGCTTCTATACCACAAGACGGGCAGAAAGCAGCAACTTCACTCTGGCTGTACCCTTCTCCAGAATTTCACTTCATCTGAAATCATTTATCCTCAGGATGATTCGAGTATGGAACACATTCGTACAGCATTATGATGTCAACGAGATAAAGTCAGTTGATCAAATGAAAATGCTGGCCCACAGATGGCTCCAACTTCATCCTGTTCGCTACTTGTATGTCTCGTAACAATAAAAATGCTTTCAAATGAGCTGATGCAGGTAACAGCTTTTAGCTTGTCAATAAAGTTAGGAATCCTTATCATGTAAATAGCTTGTCATTAAAGCTAGGGATCCTTAGCCTAACCTTGTCAAGCTCTGTGTAAGAGAGAGAGAGAGAGAGAGAGAGAGAGAGAGAGAGAGACTGGAACCATGATCCAGAGATTACCAGGTTCAGCGCTAGAGGTGGACCAGAACATACACATCACTTGGGGTGGACCAGAACATGTACGTCACTTGGTGTGGACCAGAACATGTACGTCACTTGGGGTGGACCAGAACATGTACGTCACTTGGGGTGGACCAGAACATGTACGTCACTTGGGGTGGACCAGAACATGTACGTCACTTGGGGTGGACCAGAACATGTACGTCACTTTGGGTGGACCAGAACATGTACGTCACTTGAAGTGGACCAGAACATGTACGTCACTTGGGGTGGACCAGAACATGTACGTCACTTGAGGTGGATCAGAACATGTATATGACTTGAGGTGGACCAGAACATGTACGTCACTTGAGGTGGACCAGAACATGTACATCGCTTGAGATGGACCAGAACATGTACATCACTTGAGGTGGACCAGAACATGTACATCACTTGAGGTGGACCAGAACATATACGTCACTTGAGGTGGACCAGAACATGTACATCACTTGAGGTGGACCAGAACATGTACATCACTTGAGGTGGACCAGAACATGTACATCACTTGAGGTGGACTAGAACATGTACATGTTATTACTGTTCTTGTTGCTGAACAGCGGTTTAGTGCCGATGAAGGTAGCGTAGGTAGCAATGATACGGCCGTGGACTAGTTTGGCTTTAATTGGATAGGAGTGAGTACACAACGGGCAGTGTGAGGGAGTGACCGCAAGCCAGTCCGTGGAGGGGGAGCACTTGTGTCTATCAAGTCGGTCGGCCTAGGAGTGAGAGTGAATGGGCTCAGCCTCCCACTGACCTGGGTGAGCCTACAGAGGGCAGCACTTAAATGCCGCGAAATATGAACTAGTCAGAACAGACGGCTAGGCTGTGTGTTCTGACAGTATAGGCTGTCTACATACATCACTTGAGGTGGACCAGAACATATGCATCACTTGAGGTGGACCAGAACATGTACATCACTCGAGGTGGACCAGAACATGTACATCACTTGAGGTGGACCAGAACATGTACATCACTTGAGGTGGACCAGAACATGTACATCACTTGAGATACGTCACTAGACGTGGACCATCAACCACATATATTCCTCAGACTGACCCACATGTTGCCATTCAGACATACACATGGTTGTATTTGCATACACGCATACATAACAAACACAAGTCTTCAAGCCCCTCTGTCTACCGAGACTTTCTAAGCCACATCCATTCATGACTCACGAAATCGTAATGACACGATTGCAAACAAACCATACCACGGGTGAGGAAAGAACCCGCGGTCAGAAAGTCCTAAAACACCAAACCGACGCTCTTACTACATTCTCTCACCCCCTCCCGGATAGTCCTCGTTAGCTACCTCTTTCTATTCTTACCTCTGCTCCAGCATTCTAATTCTCGTCCACGCTATTCCTTTCTACTACTGTTAATATTCTTCATTATTTTTTCAGCGTTGATTGTTTCTTCCCTTCTCTCATTTCCGCTCGACTTGTTCTCTATGCTTCTTTCCTCTCTCTCTTAGCTCAGTTCCTCGTTCCTTCCTCCCTTCCTTCTTGCTTGACATCATCCCCGCTGTGTCCTTGAAACACGCCGTGTAAACTACGTGATCACTACTACCATTACCAGTCTTACTGCCTTAACGCACACTCTTGACAACTGTCTCAAGCCTCTGTAGTTGTCGGAGGTCGAGGCGGCTTCCCCATCCCACCCACCCACCCACACACACACACACACACACACACACACACACACACACACACACACACACACACACACACACACACACACACACATACACACACACACGACTGACGGAAGGAATAGACTCCGAAGTGTCCCTGTTTGCAGATGACGTGAAGTTGATGAGAAGAATTCATTCGATCGAAGACCAGGCAGAACTACAAAGGGATCTGGACAGGCTGCAGACCTGGTCCAGCAATTGGCTCCTGGAGTTCAACCCCACCAAGTGCAAAGTCATGAAGATTGGGGAAGGGCAAAGAAGACCGCAGACGGAGTACAGTCTAGGGGGCCAGAGACTACAAACCTCACTCAAGGAAAAAGATCTTGGGATGAGTATAACACCAGGCACATCTCCTGAAGCGCACATCAACCAAATAACTGCTGAAGTATACGGGCGTCTAGCAAACCTCAGAACAGCATTCCGACATCTTAATAAGGAATCGCTCAGGACCCTGTACACCTTGTACGTTAGGACCATATTGGAGTATGCGGCACCAGTTTGGAACCCACACCTAGCCAAGCACGTAAAGAAACTAGAGAAAGTGCAAAGGTTTGCAACAAGACTAGTCCCAGAGCTAAGAGGTATGTCCTACGAGGAAAGGTTAATGGAAATCAACCTGACGACACTGGAGGGCAGGAGAGATAGGGGGACATGATAGCGACATTCAAAATACTAAGAGGAATTGACAAGGTGGACAAAGACAGGATGTTTCAGAGATGGGACACAGCAACAAGGGGACACAGTTGGAAGTTGAAGACACAGATGAATCACAGGGATGTTAGGAAGTATTTCTTCAGCCACAGAGTAGTCAGGAAGTGGAATAGTTTGGGAAGCGATGTAGTGGAGGCAGGATCCATACACAGCTTTAAGCAGAGATATGATAAAGCTTACGGTTCAGGGAGAGTGACCTAGTAGCGACCAGTGAAGAGGCGGGGCCTTGAGCTTGGACTCGACCCCTGCAACCTCAACTAGGTGAGTACAACTAGGTGAGTACACACACACACACACACACACACACACACCCACACACACACAGTAACGACCAGTGAAGAGGCGGGGTCAGGAGCTTGGACTCGACCCCTGCAACCTCAACTAGGTGAGTACAACTAGGTGAGTACACACACACACACACACACACACACACACACACACACACACACACACACACACACACACACACACACACACACACACACACACACACAGCGTTCAGATACCTTAGTAAGGAATCGTTCAGGACACTGTACACCGTGTACGTCAGGCCCATACTGGAGTATGCAGCACCTGTTTGGAACCCGCACCTGATCAAGCACGTCAAGAAATTAGAGAAAGTGCAAAGGTTTGCGACAAGGTTAGTTCCAGAGCTAAGGGGAATGTCCTATGAATAAAGGTTAAGGGAAATTGGCCTGAAGACAGTGGAGGACAGGAGGGTCAGGGTAGACATGATAACGACATATAAAATACTGAGCGGAATAGACAAGGTGGACAAAGACAGGATGTTCCAAGGACGGGACACAGAAACAAGAGGTCACAACTGGAAGTTGTAGAGTCAGATGAATCAAAGGGATGTTAGGAAGTATTCCTTCAGTCATAGAGTTGCCAGGCCATGGAATAGCCTAGAAAGTGACGTAATGGAGGCGGGAACCATACATAGTTTTAAGACGAGGTTTGATAAAGCTCATGGAGCAGGGAGAGAGAGGACCTAGTAGCAACCAGTGAAGAGACGGGGCCAGGAGCTAAGACTCGACCACTGCAACCACAAATAGGTGACTACAAATAGGAGATCACACACACACACACACTCACTCACATACACACACACACACACACACACACACACACACACACACACACACACACACACACACACACACACACACACACACACACACACACACACACACACAACACACTCGAGCAGAGCAAAGTTACTGGTAATGGGCGATTTCAACCACAGGGAGATCGACTGGGAAAACCTGGAGCCACATGGGGGTCCCGAAACATGGAGAGCCAAGATGATGGATGTGGTACTTGAAAACCTCATGCATCAACATGTCAGGGACACAACCAGAGAGAGAGGGGAGGATGAGCCAGCAAGACTGGATCTTGTGTTCACCCTGAGCAGTTCAGACATTGAGGATATCACTTACGAGAGGCCCCTTGGAGCTAGCGATCATGTGGTTCTGAGTTTTGACTTTATAGTAGAGTTACAAGTGGAGAAGGTAACAGGAGCTGAAGGGGACAGGCCAAACTATAAAAGGGGGGACTACACAGGTATGAGAAACTTCCTGCAGGAGGTTCAGTGGGACAGAGAAATGGTAGGAAAATCAGTAAACGAGATGATGGAATATGTGGCAACAAAGTGCAAGGAGGCAGAGGAAAGTTTTGTTCCCAAGGGAAACAGAAATAATAGGAAGACCAAAACGAGTCCTTGGTTTACCCGAAGGTGTAGGGAGGCAAAAACTAAGTGCAACAGAGAATGGAAAAGGTACAGGAGGAATAGGACCCAGGAAAACAAGGAGATTAGTAGAAGAGCCAGAAACGAGTATGCACAGATAAGGAGGGAGGCCCAGCGACAGTATGAAAACGACATAGCATCGAAAGTCAAATCTGACCCGAAACTGCTGTATAGCCACATTAGGAGGAAGTCAACAGTCAAGGACCAGGTGATAAGGCTGAGAAAAGAAGGTGGAGAACTCACAAGAAACGATCAAGAGGTATGTGAGGAGCTTAACACGAGATTTAAGGAAGTATTTACAGTAGAGACAGGAAGGACTCTGGGGGGACAGACCAGATGGGGACACCAGCAAGGAATACACCAACAAGTGTTGGACGACATACATACAGATGAGGAGGAGGTGAAGAAACTGCTAAGGGACATCGATACCTCAAAGGCAATGGGACCGGACAACATCTCCCCATGGGTCCTTAGAGAGGGAGCAGATATGTTGTGTGTGCCACTTACCACAATCTTCAACACATCCCTGGAAACTGGGCAACTACCTGAGGTATGGAAGACGGCAAATGTAGTTCCCATTTTTAAAAAAGGAGACAGAAAAGAGGCACTAAACTATAGACCTGTGTCATTGACGTGTATAGTATGCAAAATTATGGAGAAGATTATCAGGAGGAGAGTGGTGGAGCTCCTGGAACGGAACAGGAATATAAATGCCAACCAGCACGGATTCACGGAAGGCAAATCCTGTGTCACAAACCTTCTGGAGTTTTATGATAAAATAACAGAAGTAAGACAAGAGAGAGAGGGGTGGGTTGATTGCATCTTCTTGGACTGCAAGAAGGCCTTTGACACAGTTCCTCACAAGAGATTAGTGCAGAAGCTAGAGCATCAGGCGCATATAACAGGAAGGGCACTGCAATGGATCAGAGAATACCTGACAGGGAGGCAACAACGAGTCATGGTACGTAATGATGTATCACAGTGGGCACCTGTGACGAGCGGGGTCCCACAGGGGTCGGTTCTAGGACCAGTGCTATTTTTGGTATATGTGAACGACATGACGGAAGGGTTAGACTCAGAAGTGTCCCTGTTTGCAGATGATGTGAAGTTAATGAGGAGAATTAAATCTGATGAGGACCAGGCAGGACTTCAAAGAGACCTGGACAGACTGGACACCTGGTCCAGCAAATGGCTTCTCGAATTTAATCCTGCCAAATGCAAGTCATGAAGATAGGGGAAGGGCACAGAAGACCACAGACAGAGTATAGGCTAGGTGGCCAAAGACTGCAAACCTCACTCAAGGAGAAAGATCTTGGGGTGAGTATAACACCGAGCATGTCTCCGGAAGCACACATCAATCAGATAACTGCTGCAGCATATGGGCGCCTGGCAAACCTGAGAACAGCATTCCGATACCTTAGTAAGAAATCATTCAAGGCACTGTACACCGTGTATGTCAGGCCCATACTGGAGTATGCAGCACCTATTTGGAACCCGCACTTGATAAAGCACGTCAAGAAACTAGAGAAAGTACAAAGGTTTGCGACAAGGTTAGTTCCAGAGCTAAGGGGAATGTCCTATGAAGAAAGATTAAGGGAAATCGGTCTGACGACACTGGAGGACAGGAGGGTCAGGGGAGACATGATAACGACATATAAAATACTGCGTGGAATAGACAAGGTGGACAAAGACAGGATGTTCCAGGGAGGGGACACAGAAACAAGAGGCCACAATTGGAAGTTGAAGACACAAATGAGTCAGAGAGATAGTAGGAAGTATTTCTTCAGTCATAGAGTTGTAAGGCAGTGGAATAGCCTAGAAAATGACGTAGTGGAGGCAGGAACCATACACAGTTTTAAGACGAGGTTTGATAAAGCTCATGGAGCGGGGAGAGAGAGGGCCTAGTAGCAACCGGTGAAGAGGCGGGGCCAGGAGCTAGGACTCGACCCCTGCAACCACAAATAGGTGAGTGAGTACACACACACACACACACAGGAGCTGAGTCTCGACCCCTGCAACCACAATTAGGTGAGTACACACACACACTAAGCAGAGAAGGGGGCTGGGTATATTACACTTTTTCCTGGTCTGCAGAAAAGCGTTTAACACTCTACTACTTCCGACGTAAATCCACAGTCTCGAGAAACCTTTCGGGAGTGCAGGAACTGTGCTGCAATGGATCGGAAAATACTCAGGAGAAAGACAACCGGTTGATAACTAGGGACGAATACCGGAACAGTACCGTTTATGACATGTGTAAAACACGTATATACCAGAGGTGATATAGTACCACGAAGGATGGAGATCAGTGGTATGAAATTCTGACACAATGGAAAAATAGACACAAATGCAGTGTAAAGCGGTCTTTTATTGACAACGTTTCTCCCACACAGTGAGCTTTATCAAGTCACAAACAGATGTACCCGGGTAAATAGTACATGAGTCTAAATAGGGTGGAGAGTCAGGTGGAGAATGTTTTGTAGGTTGTATTTGAGACGCCGGTCCTATGTATTCTCAACATTTTCCACCCAGGTAGATCTGTTTGTGACCTGATAAAGTCCACTGTGTGGGCGAAACGTTGTCAATAAAGGATTATTCTTCATTTTTGTTTATTTTTCCACCTTTGTGGATGATGAAAAATTTGAAGCGTATAAGAAACAGAAATAAAGATGGATTTCAGGAAGGCCAGGAAGGTCTGCAGGAGCGGTTCAGGTAATTAACCACTGAAATTCAACGTCAAAGGTACAACATTATGAGTCTTTGGAAAAAGAGAGAAAAAATACACATGGAGGGAGGAGGCTGAACTCCACAAACAACTAAATAGTTTTTTGGGAACAACCATATTACCAAGTATGTAATCAGAGTAGTTGTACATTAAATCAATATCCGTGGTGGCATGTGCGAGGCTGCCAATACTAACATTAATTTAGGTTTTGCCACCGAAGTTGCTAGTTTATTGTGCACGCCATATCCATCCTGTGGGTAGTAGCACAAAAGCATATGGATTCACAAAGGGCCTAGGAACTAGGCCCTAAAAGGGTTAACATGAGCACATTTGGATTTACATCTACAGTTCACTTATCTCTTACAGGCAAAACTAAGAACCTCTTCTAGCCTCATGAAGACTCCTTTAGGCTCCTATGAGCAAAATATTTCAAATTATGTAGAGTATACGACAAACGGCAAACTTATTCCCGATCACATATAAATTTATTTGTAAATAATTTCGTCCGTTTGTGAATTGTCAATAATTTCAAAATCTCTCTCGAAGTTCACTGAATGTGGCAGAATTTGATGAAATAACTTATCACTAGCCTGGTGTCCCGGGGTATTGTAATCAGGTTAGTTACGGTTTAAGAAAACTGTCATACGAGAGACACAGGGCACTTCTTAGAGATTTGCCGGTACTGCCGGCCCGGGTCTTCTCCAGATGGTGACCCGGCGATACAGGGCACTGTTCTTCAAAAATCAGAAATCCTGAGGCGACAAGTTATTAACATAAAAAAGGCATTAACAGGAAGGCTGGGAACATTAACTGTGAAAGACGAAGACCAGGAACGTGAGGGACAGATGGAAGCTATAAAAAAAATGCGCTTTAAAGGGTAATCGGAAATTTGTCTCTCATTTAGGAGGGAATAGGAAGTAGGATGATCTGGATGAGGCGGTGGAGGAAAACTTAATGTGTAGCTTTATGTACAGGTATGACAGGGTCCTAGAAGCAGGGAATATGTAAAACTGCACAACAATGAAAAAAAAAAACCGCCGTAACTTTTCAACCATAATTGCAGCTCTTCGGTCAGCGTTACTGCAGCTTATCTAGAGTTTACCTGGAATAGTTTCCGGAGGTAACGGCTCTCGCGGCCTGGTCCCATACAAGGCTTCCTAGTTGCTGGCCTGGTTGATCAAGCTATTGGTGCCCACCCTCCGCAGTTCAGCATATGCACCACAACCTGGCTGATCAGGAACTGTTTTGAGGAATCAATCGAGTTCCCTCTTGAGGACAGCTAGATGTTTGTTAGTGATCCCCTTTATGCATGAAGGGAGGGTGTTGAAGAGTAGTGGTCCCTAAATATTTATTGAACTCACTCTCTCACTCAGTGTACTCATAAGTTTTCTGCTTTCCATTAGAAGTATCCTGCACCGTTTGTCAAGCCTCTTGTGTTCATGAGTAGTAATTTCGGTGCGCAGGTTTGGTACTAATCCCTCCAGTATCTTCCATTATTTGTGATGTATCCTTCTCGCCCTCGTTCTAAGAAGTACATTTCTAGAGACTTCATGCGCTCCCAATAATTTAGATGCTTTGATGAGTTCATACGAGCTGTGAAGATTCTCTGGACATTTTCCAGCTCAACAATTTCGCCTGCCTTGAACTCAGTAACATTTCAACCTAAAGAGAACGAGTAACTTGAAGAGAGTCATCACTGGCTAGGCATCTCTTGTTTTGAAGGTTCTAGTTATCCAGTCTATCATTTTTCTTGCAGCTGCCATAATAACGTCGTTGTGTTCATTGAGCACGAGTTCTGACATTATTACTCCTAGGTCTCTCATATTCGACTTACTTTTGATTGAGTGGTTTGAGATTGCCTTGTTCTCAGTTTTTGTTTTTATTTCATCCATTTTTGCATGAACGAAATTTATCCTCTGAATATCATAGTGTTGCCAATGGCTTACTGGAAGACTTGGTTTATATCAGCTTGGAGGCTTGCTGTATCTTCTATGGATGATACATTGCTGATTGATGTCCCTGTCTGCCAGAAGTGAGAATGAGAAACAGAGGTGGGGTGAGTATCGTGGCTTGAGGAACAGAACTTTTCACTGTAGCAGCCCCTGATTTCACTCTGATTACTATTACTCGTTGGGTTCTAGTTTTGAGGAAGTTAAAAATCCACCTGCCCACCTTTCAACTTATTCTTTTCTCACTCATTTTTTTTGTGCAATTACTCTACGATCACATTTATCAAAAGCATTTGCAGAGTCAGAGTATATTAATCTGCATTTTGTCTGTCTTCAAAAACATCCAAAACCATGTCGTAATGATCCTGCAGTTAGGACAGGCAGGAGTGGCCAGGTCTGAACCTATTTTGACTTGAGTTTTACAACTGATACAGTTCAATGTAATTGGTAATCTTGCTTCCTAAAACCCTTTCGAACATCTTGATAATATGTGATAGTAGGATTATTGGTCTGAAGATTTTTACCATTAATTTTCAACCATCTTTTTAGAGTGGGACAATATCAGTTGTTTTTAATGACTGTGACTCCAGTGTCTAGGCGTCTTCTCCGTAAAATATTTATGGCATGTAATTAGCGTACCTTGAAATTCTTAATGAATATCGAGTTCCACGAGTCTGGGCCTGGGGTAGAGTGCATGGGCATGCAATCAAAGGCTTCTTCGAAGTCACATGGAGTTAGAGTTATGTTTAGAGTATTTTGTGTCGCATTCATGAGAAACTCTTTTGGATCCTCAACCTTAAGGCTGATTAGCAACACACTGAACACTGAGTCGAGGAGTTCACTCATTTCTTTGTTATTGTCGGTGTGTCCCATTTCCTCTAATGAAAGATCCAATAGTAGATGTTGTCTGACATGGATTTTGCATATGAGAAGAAGTATTTTGCATTTCTCTCAATTTTATTTATGGCTTTTAGCTCTCTCTGTCTCTCCTGGACTGAATAATGTATTCAATTTGATCTCAACATTTCCTAATTCTCTAGCCGGTGATACTATTCGTTCCTCGGAGAGTTCGCTGCCTTTGAGGAGCTCTGTTTATCACCGTCCTCTCCTAGAGAAGATACTCCTCTCTCTTTCCAACCTGCATCGTCTCCTCCAGTAAGTGTCTGGACCATACTTCTAGTACATTGAGCTCAATCTTTCGATATACTGCTTTAGGTCCCTGTTTATCATAGCGTCTTCCCAATGAATTTCAGCCAGTTCACGATTTATTAATTCCCAGTTGATTTCATTGTTGTTAAAGTTATATTTGTTGAGCATACCTGATTATGACCAATGGGTAAGCATGTCAGAACTTCTATTAAGTTGTAGTTTGAGTTTGCTGTCTTTGACACTTTAATGTTGCTGTATATTTACCCCGTACTTGTTTAACATAAACCCGAGCACTACGACACAGTTAACCAGTATAATAAACTGTCAGGCAAGTGACTCTGAAGAGCAGATATACCAAGAGAAAGATTCTCTTAACTTTAGAGAGACTAAATGAACTCTTAAATGACACTTCGTTATCATTGTTATTAAGATTCCCAGCATAGACTGGGGACCCAGCATGACGATCCAGCATGAACGTCCGTCATTGGCGTCTCTTTAGCATATGTTGCTGGTTCAGCAAGGATTGATGTGCCCAAGTATAGGCTGATGGTCAAGAATGCCCTGATGATGCAGTATGGGCTAAGAGCCCTTGTTGACTGGCAGTCCAGCACTGATGGACCCATCATGGCCTGCGACCTTTACATGGACTGAGAGCACAATTAAAACTTTTAAGCTAAATGTATTATTATCAAATTATTATTATTTTGTTTAATGTAACGAAAATAATTAAATATATATATATGTATATATATATATATATATATATATATATATATATATATATATATATATATATATATATATATATATATATATATATATATATATATATATATATATATATATATATATATATATATATATATATATATATATATATAGGGTCTTGGCAAGAGGCGTGGAGTTAAAAGATAAAGAATCACACATAAAGTGGGAGTTGTCACAGTTGCTCTTTGCTGATGACACTGTGCTCTTGGGAGATTCTGAAGAGAAGTTGCAGAAGATGGTGGATGAATTTGGTAGGGTATGCAAAAGAAGAAAACTAAAAGTGAATACAGGAAAGAGTAAGGTAATGAGGATAACAAAAACATTAGGTGATGAAAGATTGGATATCAGATTGGAGGGAGAGAGTATGGAGGAGGTGAATGTGAATATTCAGATATTTGGGAGTGGACGTGTCAGCGGATGGGCCTATGAAAGATGAGGTGAATCATAGAATTGATGAGGGGAAAAGGGTGAGTGGTGCACTTAGGAGTCTGTGGAGACAAAGAACTTTGTCCTTGGAGGCAAAGAGGGGAATGTATGAGAGTATAGTTTTACCAACGCTCTTATATGGGTGTGAAGTATGGGTGATGAATGTTGCAGCGAGGAGAAGGCTGGAGGCAGTGGAGATGTCATGTCTGAGGGCAATGTGTGGTGTGAATATAATGCAGAGAATTCGTAGTTTGGAAGTTAGGAGGAGGTGCGGGATTACCAAAACTGTTGTCCAGAGGGCTGAGGAAGGGTTGTTGAGGTGGTTCGGACATGTAGAGAGAATGGAGCGAAACAGAGTAACTTCAAGAGTGTATCAGTCTGTAGTGGAAGGAAGGCGGGGTAGGGGTCGGCCTAGGAAAGGATGGAGGGAGGGGGTAAAGGAGGTTTTGTGTGCGAGGGGCTTGGACTTCCAGCAGGCATGTGTGAGCGTGTTTGATAGGAGTGAATGGAGACAAATGGTTTTTAATACTTGACGTGCTGTTGGAGTGTGAGCAAAATAACATTTATGAAGGGGTTCAGGGAAACCGGCAGGCCGGACTTGAGTCCTGGAGATGGGAAGTACAGTGCCTACACTCTGAAGGAGGGGTGTTAATGTTGCAGTTTAAAAACTGTAGTGTAAAGCACCCTTCTGGCAAGACAGTGATGGAGTGAATGATGGCGAAAGTTTTTCTTTTTCGGGCCACCCTGCCTTGGTGAGAATCGGCCAGTGTGATAATAATAAATAATATATATATATATATGCATTAAGCTCACAGTAAACAGGTGATTTCAGAATATGCAAAACAACCACTGTGAAAGAATAGAGAAATTCCAACCGCTTTCGTGACTACTCACATTATCAAGGAACAATGAAAGTAATGCATCAAGGTAAGGCATATAAAGGGTCTAGCCCACACCTCACTGTCACACTCCACAACAAAGAAACACCTGACGCGCGACTCATAAGAAAGAGAACACTGCAGCAGGCCCGCTGGCCCAACTAGACAGGTCCTTCACACAACCCACAAACAAACTAGTCTACCCAAGAATTAAGAATATTAAAATTTATTATTTGTCCAATGTATTATCAAATTCTTCCCAAATTCTATTAATTATAAATGGCTCTAATTTATATAAACCAAAGTAGATATTCACATTATTGTCAAAACTGCATTTTATGAAACAAGATTCAATTATATTCCTGTCGACCATGGACTTGCTTGATACAAGTTTCTCAACTTTTTGAAAATCAATTGGATGGTTAAAATCTCTTACATGAATAAATAGAGCATTGGAATCTTGTCCAGTTCTAATGCTATATTTATGTTGTTTTAATCTTATTTCGAGACTTTTACCAGTTTGACCGTAATAAACTTTGTCCCAAATTTTACAAGGAATCTTATAGACACATGCATCAGCATTTTGGGGGGAATTCTTTATCAAAAGTTTTTTTTACTGTATCAAGATTTTTAAATACAACTTTGATATTAAAAGTCTTAAGAAGAGAAGGCATATCAACCAAGTTTTCATGGTAAGGGAGAACCAACATATTTTTAGTTGAATAAGGCTGGTTGTCCCTTTTTGGATTGTAAAAAGTATTTCTAGCAATTTTAAAAGATTTATCAATTACGTTTCTTGGGTATTTCAAATCATTAGCTATTTCATAGATTTTGAATATTTCCTCATCTATGAACCCTGGACTAAAAATACGTAAAGCTCTCAGAAACATTGATGAGAAAACAGACAGTTTAACTCTATCTTGATGTGAAGAATAATAGTGGACATAGGAACAGTTATTTGTAGGTTTTCTGTAAATTTTAAATTTGAATTCATTATTACCCTTAATAATTAAAACATCTAGAAAAGGCAATGAGTTATTTTCTTTAAACTCAACAGTAAAGTTTATAGAATGGGCTAAGCTATTTAATTTGGCAAGGAAATGGTGTATATCTACATTTTTGGGCATAAGACACAAAATATCATCAACATATCTGAACCATTTAGCTCTATTAGGGAGGATTGCGTTAAGCAGCCTTGTTTCAAAAAAATCCATGTATAGGTTAGTAAGAACGGGTGAAAGAGGATTTCCCATTGCCATACCAAACTGGACGAAGTATTCGAGATGTAGCTCTGAGTTACCTATGTTGTTTTACTTTGTATCATATTTTTGTGAATGTTTTGTCAATGTATTTTGCCTTATATATATATATATATATATATATATATATATATATATATATATATATATATATATATATATATATATATATATATATATAAATATATATTTATATATATATATATATATATATATATATATATATATATATATATTTATTTATATATATATATATATATATATATATATATATATATATATATATATATATATTTATTTATATATATATATATATATATAATATATATATATATATATATATATATATATATATATATATATATATATATATATATATATATATATATAAGGCAAAATACATTGACAAAACATTCACAAAAATATGATACAAAGTAAAACAACATAGGTAACTCAGAGCTACATCTCGAATACTTCGTCCAGCTCCCCTGCGGTGGGCCGCGTGCCCAGAATGCTGCAGGCATTTCCTCTCTGGATCGCAACGCTGAGTCTCTGAAAGAGGAAGCTGGTCGCCCTGTGGTCCTTGGTTTCTATGATGAGCTTTTCACCCAGCTCTTTGAGGAACTTTAGAGCACACTTGCCCCATGCTCCAAGGGTCTCCGACCCTATTGGAATGAAGTTATAGCAAGGGGGAAGGTCTTCATATTTTCGGATCTTCTGGGTCTCCCTGTGGCTGGCAGCTCCACCCCCTTCCACTACAGAGTATGGCAAGTAGGTGTCTGCCAATGTGGCAGCACAGGTGTAGTCCCAGGCAATCTGCTTTCCATCCTTCCAGGGTAGCACAGTGGCTCCATCAGGACGCTTTTGACTTCCATCAGACCTCTGTACTTGGGGTTCCCGTTGAGCTGGGCAACGGGCTGTGGCGAGGCTTCTCTTTATTATGTCATTGATCTCCTCATGTCTGGCATACTTCCCTTCTGCTGTGTGGCACACGAGACCATGGAGTCCGAATTGATCAGCTGTCGCCCTGCCGCAAATACACCTATGTTCGGTGAGGATGGGGGCGGCTAGGCGAAGAGCAACACCAATCCGAATGGCCTGTGGGTCGAGACGGGTGCCCAGGGAGGAATTGGGAACAGCTAACAGGAAATCTCCTGAGTGTGGTGCCTTCACTGCCAGGAGACGAGCTTTGTTCTTTCCTGAAGCATTGGAGAGCATTGTGTTGGCGATTTTTTCCATGATCGGTTTGTCCCAGTGGGACTGTTTGTGCTGTTTGGGAGGAGCTGGTCTACTGGAGGAGTCTGTAAGGGTGTCCCACCGAATTGCTGCTTCAGTAAACCTGGGGTCTTGAGCTCCTACCAAGTCTCTCAAGCGTTCGGGCACTATCTTCTTGACTAATGCACTGGAAGCCAAACACGAAAACAGAAAAGCAGGTAAAGCAACATGCGTTGCTTTACGCACCCCTATACCTCCCAGTCGCACTGGGAGGGTTTCCTGATCCCATTGCTCATCCTCTAGTGACAGGTTCAGTGCCTTCTTAAAAGTTGATCTCAGGTGTGCGTCGTATTCATCGAGTGTTGGGTTGTCAAAAGAGGGTGCACACCTCAAGAAGTAAGTGAGTCTTGGCATAGTAAGACACCTTGTGAGGAGATACAGAGCATCATGGGCATCAAGATCGCTTATTCTCTCCTCCATTCTCATAAGGTCATTCAATTTGTCCCTGAGGACAGTATCGATGGCCTGGTGACCCAGCGGTGCCCCCAAGAGGGTACTGTTGGACGGAGTTATAGTTGAGATTTCCGGGAGGATTCTTCGCACAGCATTGATTATTTCCTGGTTCGCTGTGATGATTTCACACTTAGAGGGATTGAGGATGAGTCCCAAGCCTTCTCCCTGTGTTTTCACCAGTTGTAGGTCCCCCACGAGGGACTCTTCAGTACCTGCCAGAGTGCCGTCATCCAGGTACCAGATATTGAGCTCACTGCGTAGGCTGGAAGTTAGTTCTCTTACTGCCAAGCAGAAGAGAAGTGGAGCAAGTGGGTCACCCTGCTGAACACCCTCTGATGATTGAATTTCATGTTCTCCAGACATATATATATATATATATATATATATATATATATATATATATATATATATATATATATATATATATATATATATATATATATATATATATATATATATATATATATATATATATATTCAAGACAATGGCAGTCTCCCACAGAGGGAGGGTGACCCAAAAAGAACAAAGAAAATTTTTATTATTACATGTACTAATTTACACAGAAGAATGCGGTTACTAGTTCCTTGTTCTCGACATTTTAGTCGCCTTTTACGACACGCATTACGAAGGAAAGATTCTTTTCCATTTCCCCATGGAGATGAAAGGAAATATATTGGAGCAAGAACTATTTATAAAAATTAAAGGAAATTCAGATAGGTACATATATATGTCGGTCTACATGCCTGTGTAGCGTGACTTAAATGTAAGTAGAAGCAGCAAGATGAACCTGTTTGGTTGTATTTATGAGACAGAAAGAAAAGATACTCTGTAGTGGAGGGAAGGCGGGGCAGGGGTCTTCCTAGGAAAAGTTAGAGGGAGGGGGTAGACGTGTGTGTGTGTGTGTGTGTGTGAGCGAGTGAAGTAAGACTGAGCAGAGGCAAGTGGTTTTTATGACTTGCCGTGCTGTTGGAGTGTTAGCATAGTAATATGAAGGTATTCAGGAAACCAGTTAGCCGGACTTGACGCCTGCACTCTGAAGGAAGGCTGGAGATATATGCGGTTTTTAAACTAGTATCGGTGCCCCTCTGGCAAGACAGTGATAGAGTGAGTGATGATGAAAGTGTTTCTTCTTTTTTGAGCCACCCTCAAGGGTGGGCAACGGCCGATGTGTTAAAAAAAGGACACAGCAATCCTACCATTGTGTAAAACAGGTAGTGCCTCCAGGTTGCTGTATGTATGTATGTATGTATGTATGTATGTATGTATGTATAAAGTTGTATTACGTGTATTTAAGAAATATAAATTTCCGACATAACAACTGCTTTATAAGAAGTAACGCAAGAGCTCAAATTTTAATTGCAACAATAAAAAGCTGTTTTTAATAAGTGTGAAGCAGTTCAGGCGAGTATTTATAGTTAAAAGTAAGAGATTCTCATACGCTCATAAAACACACATTAACAAAATTGCACCGGAGTGAAAGCATTTTAGTTAGTTTTTAATACCTGCTCTGAACTATTGAGTATGTGAACAGCACTACACTCTCTCCCACTTATACAACTCCCGCTCATTTACGGTATTTGAAGCTAAGCCAGTTTGATGGAATTTAGTCAAAATAAATCTCAATATTTCTAACTACCTTCAGATAAAGAGTGCTTCTCTACCATCGTTGTTACAATGAACGGGGAAATCATAAGAGCTCTTCCAGATTTTCCTTGGCTTGTTTGTTTTCTCTGGACGCTCAGATGATCAGCAGATGTCACCAAGGTCGAGAGAGAGATCAAGCATCGATTTCCACACTGAGCGAAGATGTAAATGAAACACCCAGCTCTCTCACTTTCCGTCTCTGTCTCTGTCTCTCTGTCTCTCTGTCTCTCTGTCTCTGTCTCTGTCTCTCTGTCTCTTTGTCTCTCTGTCTCTGTCTGTCTGTCTCTCTCTCTTTCGATGATCTGTTTTAATTTGAAAATACTACAACATCAGTTACTGTGATTAAACAGTGGTGGTTGCAGAGGCAACTGCAAGGTTTCACTCTATTAAAGTGTCGAGAGGAAGGAGGTGAGAGCAGGAAGACGACTCATAATAACTATATTATACCATAAGTAACCCATAATTATAACTTATAATTATAACCAATAATTTTTAAAGGGGTGGACAGATAAGCCAGTGGAAAACCTCGGTTAGAAGATCAACAGCTTCAGCTGCGTCAGATTCGCGTCAGGAAACACTTGTCCTGTTTCCCGACAAACCTTACCTAACCTAACCTATAGCAAAATATGGAATTTTATAAACAGCCACAAATTAAGGACAAAGAGACAAATGACTTTCCGGTGAAAACTGTAGCAAACAATAAAATGAAAGCCTAGAGAAATGGATTTGTCAGTTAAAAATAGGA